>NC_053023.1:334552246-334698331 GCF_003073215.2 Triticum urartu | reverse complement strand
ATACCTAGCCGCTCCAACCAGACGTACAGTTGTCACAGCAACTGGAACTGGTCCAACAAATTATTGTCTTCAACGAGTCACTGGTTTCATCTTCACTTCCCTTTACTTACTGTTACTCCTTGTGAAGTCACTGTATGTTTGCGCTATCATTTGTCTTCACTGAGTGACTGCGTGTTCTATTTGGCTTCACAATATCTTCCTACCTGATCCTTACTACCTAGCTGCTATTAGTCTTTGTGCTTTCACTTCATTGAATACTTGACTATGGTTTCCCTAGTGTAGTCTACCTTCCGCTGCATGGTAATAGGTTTAATTTTATCGTTTGTCTTCAAAACTTCTATGTTCTGAAGACTTCCATAAAAATCGCCTATTCACCCCCCTCTAGTCGATATAACGCACTTTCAATTGGTATCAGAGCAAGGTGCTCCCTTGTTCTGTGTGATTCGGTTTAACCACCTGGAGTTTTAGGTATGTCGAACTTCAAGACAATGATGCACGAGCTCAATGAAGCCTTTGTGAAGAAGCGTGCAGAAGCTCAGGGTTCGCGTGAGCGCATGAAGACTCTGGCTGACAGATGTGTGCAAGCCTATAATGAGGCTGAGAAGCGCAAGGTACTTGGGCGTCCTGGCATCGACCCCAGGATGGCCGCAAAGAAGAAGAAGAAGCCCGCTACGGCTGAACCTGATGCACCAAGGCAAGAAGCAGTTCCGATTGTCTCCCAACTAGACTGACTGGCTTGAAGCCAAAAAGCCGGTCAATAGCTTCAGAGCTCAAGAAGACAAGGACTGCTGAGGCTGAAGCCAGGAAGAGGAAACACTCTGAAGCCTCTCCTACTACCCCCTCCAAGAAGAAGAGGAAGACCAAGAAAGCTCGGGCTGCTTCCACAGAGCCCTTGACAGTTGAACCCATTTCTATGGTCTATCCTGAAGTTGAACAACAACTGACAATTCATGAGCCTGCTTCCACAGAGGCTCATGAAGCTGAAGACATTCCAGCAGCTGATCCCATCGCTGCTGAAGACATTGGTCAACATGACAATGTAGAAGATGGTGCGGTCCTTCCTCAGCATGAAAACAACGAACTCATCAGCATTGGTCGTCCACTGACGCCAATTGCACAGGATGCTTCATGGGCGGATCGCCCACAAGAGGAAGAAGACAATGAGGCCCAGCCCACTCCAACTCCATAGGCGTCGTTTGCGTTCCGCAGGCTTCACAAAGGTCCAAGGCCTCAAGTCTCTGTTGAAGACATTCCGGCCGCATCAGCCGCAGAAGAAGGAGTCCCACAAGATCCCACTCCCCTGTCCCACCAAGAAGCAGTTCTCCAGGAGAATGTGCTTGTGACCGACCCTCCAGCTAGTCAAGTGGAGGATGAAAATCATGAGGCTGCCACAACCACCAATGAAGCTAATGTGGAGCCCTCCCCAGCAAAAGCTTCAGAAGACAGCGAAGCCACTGATCCCGCCACTTCTGTTCCCGAGTCTGCTGCCGGTCCCCAGTTCAACTATCATGTTGAGCACCGGCCTCAGGTCCAGAAGCCAATCCCAAGACTGCCAAGGTTTCCAGGTCCTGCATCAGCACCTGGCTCCTTCAACATCAATGGCTTCAGGGCAGACAACACGTTCATCAATAGCTCCAGGAACCCCTACTCAAGGGAAAGGATATCATCTGATCGGTTCTGGAGCTATCCTCAGTGAAGCTATTACTCTTGCATTCTTTACAACCAAGGTCGCATCTTCCCACACAAGCGCCTTGACGTTGAAGCTATAGCTGGTCTGCCCTGTCTGGAAGAAGCTTTAGATTGCTTCAAGGAAGTTGGACTGCTGCCGTTCATTACTGACGAAGAGCATTGGAATGAAGAGCTGCTGCTTCAATTCTATGCCACACTTTACATCAGAGGGTACAGCAGAGATCCGAAGACTTGGGTCCTGGAGTGGATGACTGGCAACTTTCATCACGAAGCCAATGCATTTGACATCATTGAGCTCACTGGCTTGCCCACTCCTGGCGATCTCTTCGAGCAAGGCTGTCAGCTGCATGCTAAAGCTATTGAGAGCATCTTTTAGCAGCTAGAACCTGATATGAGTCAGATGCTCAGCATGATGAAGCCATTGCCCCAAGATGCTGCTTATCCCACAGAGTTCTTCATTGAAGACCTTGAGTACCTGCCAAGAACCATCTATCACATCATCAGGCAAAATCTCTGGCCTATCAAAGGGCACTCTCCAAATGCCAGGCTTCAGGGTGCAATGAAGACTTTGGTCTTCTATATACTTCATGGCAAATGCTTCAATGCACATGACTTCTTCATACGCCAACTTGCTGCATCAGGCATTTATCTGTTTGGTTTGAAGTTCTACGCCCCTTGGGTCATGCGGCTGATCAAGCTACACTCCGCCATCTCGTATCAGCCCTCAGCCCGCAACCATCGGATCTTGTTGCCTGACGTGGACATGTCTACTGAAGCCATATATTCCGAGCCTGCCAAGCAACCTCTAAGTCTTCAGAATGTAGAACATCAGAGTTTTACTCAGAATGTTGAAGGCGTTGAAGCAGTTTCTCGGATGTATCCTTTGGCTGGCACTACACGTGCACCACACCCTGCTTCCTCTGAAGCCACTGACAGTGCCACTGCTCCAAGACCCAAGAAGCGCACTCGTGTTCTCAATGACCGAGAGCTTCTTGTTGCTCTACATCAGAAACAGGATAGGCATCAAGACTGGCTGAAGCGTCAGATGAAAAGCCTCTTGGTGGATGTTAATCGCACTCGAAATCTTGGCACCAAGAATGCTTTCGTTGCCCATGAAACCTGTCGCCGCACATGGAAAGGGCTCACGATGATGTGTTCTGAAGCTGATCTTCAAGAGGATGGCTTCACCGAGAGATTCAAGTTTGACTCCACACCTCCTCGAAGGGTTGTGCTGCTAGGAATTCCATCCCTTGAAGACTCCGAGTTCTCTTCCTCTGCTACCACAGTGACTGCCAGAATTATTGAGGAAGAAGACGATGCTACTTCACCGCCACCTCCTTCAGCACCTCCAAGCTCTTATGCATCGCCAAACAACACCAACAACCCTGCTACTTCACCTACTCCTCATGGGAACGAGTAGAGGCTCTATGTCTTCAAACCTTTTTGGTCATTACTGACAAAAGGGGGAGAAGCATATGAGATTGATAGTCTTCAAGCGGGTCCATATGGACGGGTGCTTTATATTTTGCTTCGTGCTTACAACTCTCGTTTTTGCTACATTTGGTTCTTATGAGTTGTAACACTTAAACTAGATGGTCGTCTGCTACTTATTTGCCACCTTGTTTTGCGAAGATAAATTCTGCATGTGCGACGATAAATTCCGAACATAGCTCATTCTGCAGACGTCCATTTTCCATTATGAATGTCATTATCTTCATATACTTTCACATGGCATAGTGGATTGTCATCATAAGTTGAAGTGGATCTCCACAAGTACCACCTGCCATGTGCATTTGCATTCCAAAAGCAAATTAACTTATATGCACATCTTCAGGGGGAGCCCTTGCAACTTATGAAGACAATTCCTTATCCTGTACATTTTCACAGATTATATTCCCCGTTGAAAACTTCAACTAGTTTGTCATCAATTAGCAAAAAGGGGGAGATTGTAAGTGCATCTAGTGCCACCCCTAGTTGGTTTTGGAGTATTGACGACAAACCTAGTTGAGGGACTAATGTGTTTGTGAGAATTGCAGGATAACACAGGTAGAAGTCCCTCATTGATTCGGTTTTACTACCAGAGATGACCCCTAAAAATGTATGAAGACATTGAAGTCAAAGGTGGTATATGAAGATATTCACATTGAAGACTATGACAAGAGAAGACACTATATGAAGCCAATGGAGCTCGAAGACTTAGATCTTTCGTAGTTCTTTTTCTTTTGTGTTGAGTCATAGGAACCACCGTACTGTTAAGTGGGGTCCAAGAGAACCAGTCAGAATGACTGAAGTGATGCCTAAACCAAAAACCTATGGCTTCGAGTGAAGACTATGAGAGCGAATCTTGTCCAGAGTCGGACAAGTCAGCTTTGCTTGTAGCCCAAGTAAAGTTGCCGTGTGAGTTTGAAATCTGACCGTTGGAACACGTGTCAGTTCCTTAGTGACCCAGGGTCATTTCGGACAAATCAGGTCGGGTTGCCAAGTGGCTATAAATAGCCCACCCCCTACAACCATAAATGGTCAGCTGCTCAGATTGAAAGTACGGCTTTTGTCGTTTGAGAGCAACCCACCTCGAAGCCTTTGAGAGAGAATTCCTTGCGAGGATAAAGCCCTAACCACCAGAGCCAGAGAGAATTGGGCATCACTTAAGTCTTCTTGTCTGTGTGATCTGAAGACTTATTACACTTGAGGACTGTGCATCCTCCAGCCGGTTAGGCGTCGCGTTCTGAGCATCCAAGAGACATTGTGGATTGCCGGTGAACAAAGTCTGTGAAGGTTTTGGAGTCTACCTTGAAGACTTACAAGAGTGATTGGGCGAGGTCTATGTGACCTTAGCTCAAGGAGAATACGGTGAGGACTGGGTGTCCTGAGCTGCGTGTTCAGGACTGGGTGTCCGGGACTGTGTGTCCTAAGGTTTAAATACCTAGCCGCTCCAACCAGACGTACAGTTGTCACAGCAACTGGAACTGGTCCAACAAATTATTGTCTTCAACGAGTCACTGGTTTCATCTTCACTTCCCTTTACTTACTGTTACTCCTTGTGAAGTCACTGTATGTTTGCACTATCATTTGTCTTCACTGAGTGACTGCGTGTTCTATTTGGCTTCACAATATCTTCCTACCTGATCCTTACTACCTAGCTGCTATTAGTCTTTGTGCTTTCACTTCATTGAATACTTGACTATGGTTTGCCTAGTGTAGTCTACCTTCCGCTGCATGGTAATAGGTTTAATTTTATCGTTTGTCTTCAAAACTTCTATGTTCTGAAGACTTCCATAAAAATCGCCTATTCACCCCCCTCTAGTCGATATAACGCACTTTCAATTGGTATCAGAGCAAGGTGCTTCCTTGTTCTGTGTGATTCGGTTTAACCACCTGGAGTTTTAGGTATGTCGACTGCAGGGATAATTAAAGTCTCCGCTGCATGCCCCGTCTTCGATGGAACTGAATATCCCTACTAGAAGAATAAGATGCGCATGCATCTTGAAGCCATTGGCGTCGACCTATGGTATGTCGTCGAGAACGGCGTTCCCAAGGCTGGAGAAGGTGTCACTGCTGCTGATGTCAAGAAATTCGTTCAACTGGACTCTACTGCCAAGAATATCATCTGTGGTCATCTGACCAAAGGACAGTATGGTCGTGTGAGTGCTTTGAAGACATCTAAGCTGGTCTGGGACTGGCTCTCCAAGGTCAATGAAGGCATCTCAACCCAGAGAGATCAGAGAATCAGTGTCCTTCGCAACCTCTTCAACCACTTCAAGCGAAATGATAATGAGAATGTCCAGCACACATTTGACCGACTCACTGACATCACAAATGAGCTTCAAGCCCTCGGCGCCACTGAGATTACCAAACACGAAGTCGTCAAGACGCTGATGAGATCACTTGATAGTTCGTTTGACATCCTGGCCCTAATGATTCAAGAACGTCCTGATTTCAAGACACTCGATCCGTCTGACATACTTGAGAGGCTCAACACACATGAGTTTCAGCTTTCGGAGAAAAGAGATATCTATGGTCCAAACTATGGGCGAACTCGTGCCTTGAAGGCAAAAGCTGTCTCCTCATCTGAAGAAGAATCTGACAGCAGTTCTGATGATCTTGAAGACATTGGAAGGGAACTTGCTATGCTTGTCAAGAAGTTCCAAAAATTCACCAAGAAGAAAGGCTTCAGAAAGTCTTCCCGATCAAGTTCAAGGAATGATGAAGCTCCTGCTCATGACTACAAGAAGAAAACATGTCACAAGTGCAAGAAACTTGGCCACTTCATCTCTGAGTGTCCACAGTGGGACAATGAGAACAAAAAGAAGAAGAAGAGCAAGGAATATGACTCTGACGACAAGAAGAAGAAGAAGAAATACTCAAAATCTTCTTCCAAGTCTTCCTCAAAGTCTTCATCACACAAGAAGAGCTCATCTGGCAAGGCACGTGCGTTTGTTGGCAAGGAAATGGATTTAGAGGGGGAGTCTGCTTCTGAGGAGGCGGAGGTGGAGTCTGAGGAGGAATCCGACTCAGGCGTCGCAAGTCTGGCTACAGCATACGTTGCCAAGTCCATCTTCAACACTGAAGACAATGACTTCATCACCGACACCGATGCAAATGACAAGGACTACTCCGCTTCTACCTACTGCTTCATGGCACGCGGTGCTAAGGTAAACACACGCACTACTCACTATCAAACATCTAGCGACAATGACTCTGATTGTGGTTCAAAACCTAGCTACAAAACACTTGCTAAAATTGCAACTGAACAACAGAAAGCTATGGAACATATTCAAAAACTGTTATACAGAAGCGATGATCTGTTAGGTGCTGAAATGACTCGATCTGAATCCTTAATTGAAGACATAAAAAATCTTCACGTTAAGTATCAGGAACTTGAAAGTCATCATGAAACTCTCTCAACAACTCATGAAAAGCTTTCCTATGATTATCTTCAAAGGAAGCAAGATCTTGAGAAATTGAGAGCGGTTCATGAAGATCTTCAAATGGAAAATGAGTCAGTTCGTGCCAAACAGATCAGTCCCGCTCAGGAAGGATTTGAACCACCATGTATTAAATGCATTGAGCGTGATAATGCTACTTCTGTTGCTGAATGTTCTACTGCTACTGCTGTTGCAATATCTTCAACTGTTGATGTGGTAACTAACCCCTCTGCTGAGGATACCACCGCTATTGCTGATGAGAATGCTAGGTTGAAGACATTGCTTGAAACAGGGATGTACAAAATTCTTAAAGGGCATCAGACGCTATGTGATGTCCTGAAAAAGCAGATTCTGAACCGAAACCCTAGGAAAGAGGGTGTAGGGTTCGTAAGGAAAATGAATGCAGATGGCTCTTACTGGAAACCTGAGCAGTACCCCAAAACCATGTGGGTTGCTGCAAAGGAACCTTCAGCAGATCCATCCAATCTATCTGGCTTCACTTGTGCTAACCCCATTATCATTGATGGATCCTTTGATGCAAACTATATACTGTTTAAGAATCAGAATGGTGAAGTGTTTGCCAGGTACATTGGTACTAACTGCAGGAATGGACCGCCTATGAAGAAGATCTGGGTTCAGAAAAGGTGTCTGGAGAGTCTTCCTGTGAATGTCATCATGACACCTCACGTGAAGAAGACAAACCTCAGACCAAAGGCTTCATATGGTCCAAAGGCTTCATACAGACAGAGGACTCACCTGAGTCGCACTAACGCCAATTTTTTTGCAGGGAAACCATACTCAGGCATATGAATATGAGAGCGGTTCATCAAACCGCCATGTTCATAAGACCAAGAACTATTCTGCTTATTCTTATGAGTACTATTGTCCGCCTGCAAGACTGTTTGCTAAGGCTTCAAAGCCAAAATTCTCAGATGCTGCACTTAGACTTATTGCTTCTAAGCCTCCCTTGATGTGGGTGGCTAAGAAAGCTTAACTCTCTTTTGCAGGGAAAGGTCTCCAGCAGAAAACCAAAATTGTCTGACGCTATTGCTGGGGACCTTAAACATCTTGTAGGGCGCAAGATCAAATGCCCAAATGGTCTTACTATGTACTTCGTACCTGAATCGCTTGCTACTCTCCCTATTAGTCCTAACCTGGATCTAAGCTTTCATAACCCACTGGTTCGTCAAATGTTTTTGCTTCACAATGCTCTTGGTGAAGCCTATCCCCCTAACTGCACTGTAGGGTACGACACCAACGTCTTCAGAATGGATTATTGACACTGGGTGTACAAATCACATGACTGGCAAAAGAAGTCTTCTTATGGACTCAACCTTACGTCCATCCGACAAGAGCCACATCACATTTGCTGACACTAGTAAAAGTAAGGTATTGGGTCTAGGTAGAGTTGCAATCTCAAGGGATCAACACATGGATAAAGTCATGCTTGTTGAATCCCTTGGCTTCAACTTAATGTCTATCTCAATGCTTTGCGATTTGAACATGATCATAATGTTTGGAAAATATCGTTGCCTTGTACTAATGGAATCTGACAAGTCTCTAGTGTTTGAAGGGTATCGAAAAGATGATTTGTACGTGGTAGACTTCTCAGCAGGGCCACAGCTTGTAGTATGTCTTCTAGCAAAGGCTTCAGAATGCTGGCTCTGGCATCGGAGGCTTGGACATGCTGGCATGAGGAAAACCTCCACACCCTTGCGAAGAAGAAGCATGTCATAGGCATCGAGGGCGTCAAGTTCAAGAAAGACCACTTATGCGGTGCCTGTGAAGCAGGGAAGATGACGAGGGCCAAACATCCCTCGAAGACAATCATGACCACTACTCGACCCTTCGAACTGCTTCACATGGATCTTTTCGGTCCCACTCATTAGTCAACTCTAACTACTACTGCTTGCCTCTATGGCTTCGTTATTGTTGATGATTATTCTAGATATACTTGGGTGCACATAATCCTTTACAAGACTGAAGTGCAGGATGTCTTCAGACGCTTCGCCAATCGAGCTATGAACAATTTTGGCGCCAAGATAAAGCACATCAGAAGTGACAATGGCACTGAATTCAGGAACACTGGCCTTGATACATATCTTGATACCTTGGGCATCACACATGAATTCTCAGCCCCGTACACGCCACAGCAGAATGGCGTCGTCGAACGCAAGAACAGACCACTAATTGAGATGGCCAGAACGATGCTAGATGAATACAAGACCCCAAGAAAATTCTGGCCCGAAGCCATTGATACTGCATGCCATACAATCAATCGTGTTTATCTTCACAACCTACTGAACAAGACATCTTATGAGCTCCTTACTGGCAAGAAGCCAAATGTCAGTTACTTCAGAGTATTTGGCGCAAGGTGCTGGATCAAGGACCCACATCACACCTCAAAATTTGCACCAAAAGCACATGAGGGTTTTATGCTTGGATATGGAAAGGATTCGCACTCCTACAGAGTCTTCAATCTCTTTCATTACAAAGTGGTTGAAACAGTGGATGTGCGGTTCGATGAGACCAACGGTTCACAAAGAGAGCAGCTGCCAAATGTGCTAGATGAAGTTCCATCCAGTGAACCAGTCAAGCTAATGGGAACGGGAGAAATTATACCTTCTGAAGCTCATCCTGAAGAAGAACTTATCATTTCAGCACCTGGTCAACATGAAGACAATGCTCAGCCTGAAGACATTCCTTCCAACAACGACAATGAACAACAAGAGCAAAGTCTTCGCCCTGTACATCCTCGCGTTGCCAATGAAGTGCAGATTGAAAGAATAATTGATAACATCAATGCACCTGGTCCACTCACTCGTTCAAGAGCAACTCAGCTAGCAAATTTCTGTGGGCACTTCGCATTCGTCTCAATAATAGAACCCAAGAAAGTTGAAGAAGCCTTCATGGAACCTGAATGGATTCAAGCTATGCAAGAAGAGCTTCAACAGTTTGAGCTGAATAATGTATGGGAACTGGTTAAGCGTCCTGATCCACGGAAGCACAATATAATAGGCACCAAATGGATAAACAAGCAAGATGAGCATGGTCAAGTTGTCAGAAACAAAGCTCGTCTCGTTGCTCAAGGATATACTCAAGTGGAAGGCATTGACTTCGATGAAACATTTTCTCCTGTGGCTAGACTTGAAGCCATATGCATACTGCTGGCCTATGCAAATCATCATAACATACTTCTATATCAAATGGATGTGAAGAGTGCCTTTCTCAATGGCAAGATTGAAGAAGTGTATGTTGCACAACCGCCTGGCTTTGAAGATCCAAAACATCCTGACATGGTATACAAGCTCAACAAGGCACTGTATGGCCTCAAACAAGCCCCTCGGGCCTGGTATGACACACTCAAATACTTCCTGAAGAGCAAAGGCTTCATACCTGGTTCCCTAGATCCCACTCTTTTCATGAAGACATATGATGGTGAACTGTTTGTGTGCCAAATATATGTGGATGACATTATGTTCGGCTGCACCAATCAGAAGTACAGTGAAGAGTTTGGATATATGATGCAAGAGCAATATCAGATGTCCATGATGGGGGAGCTGAAGTTCTTCCTCGGTCTTCAAATACGACAACAACGCAATGGCATCTTCATATCTCAAGAGAAGTATCTCAAAGATTGCCTGAAGAAGTTCGGTATGCAAGACTGCAAAGGCTTCACAACACCAATGCCAGCCAAACATCATCTGGGTCCTGATGACAATGGTAAAGAGTTCGATCAAAAGGTATACCGCTCCATGATTGGTTCTTTACTTTATCTATGTGCATCTAGGCCAGATATTATGCTTAGTGTTTGCATGTGTGCTCGATTTCAAGCGGCACCAAAGGAGTCGCATCACTTAGCTGTGAAGCGAATTCTTCGATATTTGGCTCACACCCCAACTCTAGGATTATGGTATCCAAAGGGCTCAAAGTTTGATCTAGTTGGATTCTCGGATGCTGATTATGCTGGTGACAAAGTTGATCGCAAGTCTACATCAGGCACATGTCACTTTCTGGGACGATCACTTGTATGTTGGTCTTCAAAGAAGCAGAACTGTGTATCTCTCTCCATTGCTGAATCTGAATACATTGCTGCTGGATCTTGCTGCGCTCAGCTTCTGTGGATGAAGCAAACACTCAAGGACTATGGCATTCATCTGAAGCAAGTGCCACTTTACTGCAACAACGAAAGCGCCATCAAGATTGCCAACAACCCAGTTCAGCACTCGAAGACAAAGCACATTGAAATTCGTCATCACATTCTCAGAGATCATGTTGTGAAGGAAGACATTGATATCATACACGTCAACACTGAAGAGCAATTGGCAGATATCTTCACCAAGCCCTTGGATGAGAAGAGGTTTTGCAAGTTACGTTGTGAGCTAAATATCCTGAAATCCTCAAATGTCCTATGATCAGGCACACATCCTAACCCTTATGCATATTGATGACTTAGATGTGCAACACACGAAGTAAAGTATATCTTCAATCAATGAAGACATACATTCTAAGTGTGAATACATTAATGTGGAATTTGACTTCGGAGCGCCACGATAATTGTGCGCCGTGTCTGGGTCTAATACTTCCTATACGGTGGGTAACGCCACCACCAAATGTTCTATTTTGAAGTGTTTCACTCATGGCGTTACCTTGCAATGTCTTCACATTTGGTTTGGCTTCGATCTCAACATATTTTCATGATTATCTTCACTATGTTGATTATAGATATATATATGTATACTAGTGTTCTGTCCTCTACAACATTCACTTATAGCTATGTCTTCGTGTTGAATCTTTTGAACTAAGTGAATGTGATCGGACCCTAACCTCTCTATGCTTTCTATCTCAAACTCTATCTCCCCAAGTCATATGCATTCTATTGAAACTGTCAAATGTCTTCTCTGCGTCCTTGTCAGCAGAAGATACAGAGACAACCATTAAGTCCATTTTCAATGCTCATTCCTCCACATGAAATCCGGAGAAGTAGGAATGACCACCCGACAATCCAGGCGTGCGTGGGACGTGGAACAAACCCCAAAATTCCGCATAATGGCCATGTGTTCCTCAGATGCGAATCGCCAGGGGCACCTGTGTAATAGCACAGTGCCGCCCCTGTACCTATAAATACACACTCACAGCGGTCATTATCTCTTCTTCCACCCTCGCACGAACCCTAGCGCCACCGCTAGCCCTCGACGACGCCGGCGACGAAGCGCTTCGCTGCCGCAACCTCTCCAACGCCGTCTTCACGCCGACCGCGGACATCGTCCTCTTCGCCGTCGCCGTAGGTGTCCTCCGTCGCCAAGTTAGGGCACGGAAGATCGAACTGCTCGGCCTCATCTTACACTCCGTCTAGCAGTTCTTAGTGTGGTAAATAAAACTTCCTCTTTTTACAGCACCATTGATCCTATGGATTTGTCACTTTCTACCACAAGTAGTTTCTGTTCACACAAGCTAGATCTCTCTCATACTGCATCTCATAACATGCCTAGTATATTCACTTGTGCTTCACAAAGTAGTTAGATTCCTCACTTGTACTGATATGTGGATTCGTACAAATCTGGAACCAACTTCTTATCTATGAGTGAATGTCTTCGCACGATGAGGTCAATGTCTTCTAAACTGATTTATCTTCAAAATCTTCTGAGAATGCATATGACATCTTCCCCTTCCCTCGCACCTTAATGCTGTCACAGGTACATGTCCGTGGGAGAATCCTTTGGTTCTCATAGTCTGCATTCATTTGCAGAATTCTTACAGCATCACATAAATTCTCCCGAAGCCAGTTCCTGTTGGTCCAGCAAACGAAAACCTTTGAAGCCTTTGAACGTCTTGAAGCCTTTCAAGTTAAAGTTTATGGCTTCAGAGAAAGCAGCAAGAAAGGGTGGCAGAAAGCGTCGTGGTGAGACCTCCAGAGATCTACCAGATGAACTCTCAGAAATGTACAAGACAGATCCTGAAGAGGATTATAGTCAGCGCAAGACCTGGATCCAATGGATTCGAAGATATTGGGAAGAACAATGGTTCAAATACAGATTTGTGACCCAGGAGTATGCTAAGAAAAATGCCATCAAGAGACCGTGGGGAGACATCCTATTCAAGAATCTTCTACCCAGGTCCAGAGATGAAGCCATTGCTCAAGGCTTCTATCCATGCATTGTCCGTGGACCACAGACTGCTGATGCACACTCGTCGTCACTGCTATGGTGTCGTGACGACAATCTGTTCAAGCGCAACTTCCAGTTTGCTCAGAACTCAGCGAAGCAGAACAAGAAGACTTTTGGGTTAGACTTCAACCCTGGTCCCTCATCTCCAAGGGCAGATGGCACACAACATGCAGAACCCAATGTCATCGGTCCTTTCGCCAACCTTGAAGGCCTCATCACCTACATCTTGGTTCAAGGGACTGCAGTGAATGAGCCTGCAGCTGACACTGAGTCTGATGACGCGCCTGCAGTGCCGAAGCCAAAGCAGTTGAAGAAGCCAAAAGCTTCAAAGACGGCCCCTTCACCAAAAATCTCAAGGGCGAAGCCATTGGCAACTGCACCTCCTGAAGACAGTATGCAGTCTGAAGACTTATCACGCGTCTCCAAGCCCCAGAAGGGCAAGATGCCTCTGTCTCACACTGGCAAAGAGCTAACAGCTGCTGCCATTCTGCGCAATGACGACATTGATCTGTCAAGTGATGAAGATATTGCAGATGACGCTCTTGAGCAACTCATCAAGAGCAAAGAAGAAGCAGAAATCTTCAATGATCTGCCTCTCTTTGATGTCACCATCATCCACAACTTCATTGACGAGTGGTTTGACACACCAAACATCAGCTTTGCAGATCTGCAGCTACCCATTGGCCTCAGTGTCGCCTTCCAAGGCGCCATTGCTTCAGAACTTGCTATTGCCCAGCGCATTGTTGAACTGAAGCAGAACATTGACTATGAAAAGGCTCAGTTCAAGAAGCATATGGCCAAGCTCAGTGTGCAAGAAGTGAAGAACTTCAAGACAATGATGCACGAGCTCAAGGAAGCCTTTGTGAAGAAGCGTGCAGAAGCTCAGGGTTCGCGTGAGCGCATGAAGACTCTGGCTGACAGATGTGTGCAAGCCTATAATGAGGCTGAGAAGCGGAAGGCACTTGGGCGTCCTGGCATCGACCCCAGGATGGCCGCAAAGAAGAAGAAGAAGCCTGCTATGGCTGAACCTGATGCACCAAGGCAAGAAGCAGTTCCGATTGTCTTCCCAACTAGACTGACTGGCTTGAAGCCAAAAAGCCGGTCAATAGCTTCAGAGCTCAAGAAGACAAGGACTGCTGAGGCTGAAGCCAGGAAGAGGAAACACTCTGAAGCCTCTCCTACTACCCCCTCCAAGAAGAAGAGGAAGACCAAGAAAGCTCGGGCTGCTTCCACAGAGCCCTTGACAGTTGAACCCATTTCTATGATCTATCCTGAAGTTGAACGACAACTGACAATTCATGAGCCTGCTTCCATAGAGGCTCATGAAGCTGAAGACATTCCAGCAGCTGATCCCATCGCTGCTGAAGACATTGGTCAACATGACAATGTAGAATATGGTGCAGTCCTTCCTCAGCATGAAAACAGCAAACTCATCAGCATTGGTCATCCACTTACGCCAATTGCACAGGATGCTTCATGGGAGGATCGCCCACAAGAGGAAGAAGACGATGAGGCCCAGCCCACTCCAACTCCACATGTGTCGTCTGCGTTCCGCAGGCTTCGCAAAGGTCCAAGGCCTCAAGTCTCTGCTGAAGACATTCCGGCCGCATCAGCCGCAGAAGAAGGAGTCCCACAAGATCCCACTCCCCTGTCCCACCAAGAAGCAGTTCTCTAGGAGAATGTGCTTGTGACCGACCCTCCAGCTAGTCAAGTGGAGGATGAAAATCGTGAGGCTGCCACAACCACCAATGAAGGTAATGTGGAGCCCTCCCCAGCAAAAGCTTCAGAAGACAGCGAAGCCACTGATCCCGCCACTTCTGTTCCTGAGTCTGCTGCCGGTCCCCAGTTCAACTATCATGTTGAGCACAGGCCTCAGGTCCAGAAGCCAATCCCAAGACTGCCAAGGTTTCCAGGTCCTGCATCAGCACCTGGCTCCTTCAACATCAATGGCTTCAGGGCAGACAACACGTTCTTCAATAGCTCCAGGAACCCCTACTCAAGGGAAAGGATATCATCTGATCAGTTCTGGAGCTATCCTCAGCGAAGCTATTACTCTTGCATTCTTTACAACCAAGATCGCATCTTCCCACACAAGCGCCTTGACGTTGAAGCTATAGCTGGTCTGCCCTGTCTGGAAGAAGCTTTAGATTGCTTCAAGGAAGTTGGACTGCTGCCATTCATTACTGACGAAGAGCATTGGAATGAAAAGCTGCTGCTTCAATTCTATGCCACACTTCACATCAGAGGGTACAACAGAGATCCGAAGACTTGGGTCCTGGAGTGGATGACTGGCAACTCTCATCACGAAGCCAATGCATTTGACATCATTGAGCTCACTGGCTTGCCCACTCCTGGCGATCTCTTCGAGCAAGGCTGTCAGCTGCATGCTAAAGCTATTGAGAGCATCTTTCAGCGGCCAGAACCTGATATGAGTCAGATGCTCAGCATGATGAAGCCATTGCCCCAAGATGCTGTTTATCCCACAGAGTTCTTCATTGAAGACCTTGAGTACCTGCCAAGAACCATCTATCACATCATCAGGCAAACTCTCTGGCCTATCAAAGGGCACTCTCCAAATGCCAGGCTTCAGGGTGCAATGAAGACTTTGGTCTTCTATATACTTCATGGCAAATGCTTCAATGCACAGTACTTCTTCATACGCCAACTTGCTGCATCAGGCATTTATCTGTTTGCTTTGAAGTTCTACGCCCCTTGGGTCATGCGGCTGATCAAGCTACACTCCGCCATCTCGTATCAGCCCTCAGCCCGCAACCATCGAATCTTCTTGCCTGACGTGGACATGTCTACTGAAGCCATATATTCTGAGCCTGCCAAGCAACCTCTAAGTCTTCAGAATGCAGAACATCAGAGTTTTACTCAGAATGTTGAAGGCGTTGAAGCAGTTTCTCGGGTGTATCCTTTGGCTGGCACTACACGTGCACCACACCCTGCCTCCACTGAAGCCACTGACAGTGCCACTGCTCCAAGACCCAAGAAGCTCACTCGAGTTCTCAACGTCCGAGAGCTTCTTGTTGCTCTACATCAGAAACAGGATAGGCATCATGACTGGCTGAAGCGTCAGATGAAAAGCCTCTTGGTGGATGTTAATCTCACTCGAAATCTTGGCACCAAGAATGCTTTCGTTGCCCATGAAACCTGTCACCGCACATGGAAAGGGCTCACGATGATGTGTTCTGAAGCTGATCTTCAAGAGGATGGCTTCACTGAGAGATTCAAGTTTGACTCCACACCTCCTCGAAGGGCTGTGCTGCTAGGAACTCCATCCCTTGAAGACTCCGAGTTCTCTTCCTCTGCTACCACAGTGACTGCCAGAATTATTGAGGAAGAAGACGATGCTACTTCACCGCCACCTCCTTCAGCACCTCCAAGCTCTTATGCACCGCCAAACAACACCAACAACCTTGTTACTTCACCTACTCCTCATGGGAACGAGTAGAGGCTCTATGTCTTCAAACCTTTTTGGTCATTACTGACAAAAGGGGGAGAAGCATATGAGATTGATAGTCTTCAAGCGGGTCCATATGGACGGGTGCTTTATATTTTGCTTCGTGCTTACAACTCTCGTTTTTGCTACATTTGGTTCTTATGAGTTGTAACACTTAAACTAGATGGTCGTCTGGTACTTATTTGCCACCTTGTTTTGCGAAGATAAATTCTGCATGTGCGACGATAAATTCCGAACTTAGCTCATTCTGCAGACGTCCATTTTCCATTATGCATGTCATTATCTTCATATACTTTCACATGCATAGTGGATTGTCATCATAAGTTGAAGTGGATCTCCACAAGTACAACCTGCCATGTGCATTTGCATTCCAAAAGCAAATTAACTTATATGCACATCTTTAGGGGGAGCCCTTGCAACTTATGAAGACAATTCCTTATCCTGTACAATTTCACAGATTATATTCCCCGTTGAAAACTTCAACTAGTTTGTCATCAATTAGCAAAAAGGGGGAGATTGTAAGTGCATCTAGTGCCACCCCTAGTTGGTTTTGGAGTATTGACGACAAACCTAGTTGAGGGACTAATGTGTTTGTGAGAATTGCAGGATAACACAGGTAGAAGTCCCTCATTGATTCGGTTTTACTACCAGAGATGACCCCTAAAAATGTATGAAGACATTGAAGTCAAAGGTGGTATATGAAGATATTCACATTGAAGACTATGACAAGAGAAGACACTATATGAAGCCAATGGAGCTCGAAGACTTAGATCTTTCGTAGTTCTTTTTCTTTTGTGTTGAGTCATAGGAACCACCGTACTGTTAAGTGGGGTCCAAGAGAACCAGTCAGAATGACTGAAGTGATGCCTAAACCAAAAACCTATGTCTTCGAGTGAAGACTATGAGAGTGAATCTTGTCCAGAGTCGGACAAGTCAGCTTTGCTTGTAGCCCAAGTAAAGTTGCCGTGTGAGTTTGAAATCTGACCGTTGGAACACGTGTCAGTTCCTTAGTGACCCAGGGTCATTTTGGACAAATCCAGGTCGGGTTGCCAAGTGGCTATAAATAGCCCACCCCCTACAACCATAAACGGTGGCTGCTCAGATTGAAAGTACGGCTTTTGTCGTTTGAGAGCAACCCACCTCGAAGCCTTTGAGAGAGAATTCCTTGCGAGGATAAAGCCCTAACCACCAGAGCCAGAGGAATTGGGCATCACTTAAGTCTTCTTGTCTGTGTGATCTGAAGACTTATTACACTTGAGGACTGTGCATCCTCCAGCCGGTTAGGCGTCGCGTTCTGAGCATCCAAGAGACATTGTGGATTGCCGGTGAACAAAGTCTGTGAAGGTTTGGGAGTCTACCTTGAAGACTTACCAGAGTGATTGGGCGAGGTCTATGTGACCTTAGCTCAAGGAGAATACGGTGAGGACTGGGTGTCCTGAGCTGCGTGTTCAGGACTGGGTGTCCGGGACTGTGTGTCCTAAGGTTTAAATACCTAGCCGCTCCAACCAGACGTACAGTTGTCACAGCAACTGGAACTGGTCCAACAAATTATTGTCTTCAACGAGTCACTGGTTTCATCTTCACTTCCCTTTACTTACTGTTACTCCTTGTGAAGTCATTGTATGTTTGCACTATCATTTGTCTTCACTGAGTGACTGCGTGTTCTGTTTGGCTTCACAATATCTTCCTACCTGATCCTTACTACCTAGCTGCTATTAGTCTTTGTGCTTTCACTTCATTGAATACTTGACTATGGTTTTCCTAGTGTAGTCTACCTTCCGCTGCATGGTAATAGGTTTAATTTTATCGTTTGTCTTCAAAACTTCTATGTTCTGAAGACTTCCATAAAAATCGCCTATTCACCCCCCTCTAGTCGATATAACGCACTTTCAGGCGGCCCCTTGCTGGTTCAGCGGGGGACATCGTGTTGCACAAAGACAGACCAGCGCACGGCAGCACGACACAGAGCACACAAGAAATTTACCCAGGTTCGGGCCGCCGCGAGGCGTAAGACCCTACTCCTGCTTTAGTAGATTGATGGTGAAAATGAACATGGTGGGTCATGGTACACTTAACCGGCAAGGCCTGCCTCATGGCTACGGTGACCACAAGCATATGGTGGGTAGGATTTCTCAAGTTTCCAACCCTCTAACCCCCTCCTACGATTAACATGTGCCTCCTTTTATAGATTAAGGGGTTACCACAGTGGCAAAATAGTCATTACCCACTGATATGATAGCAAACACTGCTATCATACCTAACTCTATAGGCTGGCAGGGTGCATTAGATGCACCACACATCACTAGCTATCTGGGAAGGCCTGCTGGGCTTATCTCGCCAGCTCCGCATCTGTTCTCTTAACACGTTGCTGGACGGGTGTCACCTGTGGGTTTCTTCTACAGGAGATGGCTGCCATGTGGCGAACGCTGCGACTTAATCACCTTGCGGCTTGACACCGCACTGATTTACGACGTGGGTCATACTTGTGCAGTTGGCGGGGTGGTTCAGGCCCCGCGAGCCCCTACAGGCGCTGCCGAGGAGTCTTGGTTGCTTGCTTCTGGTGGTGGCCTGGCCCCTTGCCGGGCTCGCCTGCCCTGTGAGGGGGCCCTTCTCTTGCCGATATCCTATTCTCTTGGCTCGATCTCGATCTCTCTGAGCTGCATGTTGGCTCTTCAAGCCTCTTGGTTCTTCAATCTCCGTCTTGAGCTGGTGCTTCAATGTTGATCTTGTGCCTGTGCACAATTGGGCAACATACCCAGGGTCTGTTGCACCGACAGAAGCCCCCAGGGCTGCCCCGATTGCATTGCGGAGCGTCGGCGGGGTAGGGCCTAATAAGTGCACAGGCAGAGCTGCTGAAGGGGTTGGCCCTTTGAAGTTTTCCATTGCTGCTTCATTCATTTTGAACTTGGGGCGGTTTCCGATTTCCATGCGTACCGTGTAAAGCCAACAGCGGTGGGGCCGCGGTAGTGATCGCCCGTGAATGACTTTAACGCAGGGGGTAGAAACCGCCAAATTAATCTTCCCACAGCGCGCCTGAGGGAGTCCTGGATTAGGGGGTCTCCGGACAGCCGGACTATATCCTTTGGCCGGACTGTTGGACTATGAAGATACAAGATTGAAGACTTCGTCCCGTGTCCGGATGGGACTCTCCTTGGCGTGGAAGGCAAGCTAGGCAATACGGATATGTATATCTCGTCCTTTATAACCGACCTTGTGTAACCGTAGCCCCTCCGATGTCTATATAAACCGGAGGGTCTTAGTCCATAGGACAACATACAATCATACCATAGGCTAGCTTCTAGGGTTTAGCCTCTCTGATCTCGTGGTAGATCAACTCTTGTACTACTCATATTATCAAGAATAATCAAGCAGGACGTAGGGTTTTACCTCCATCAAGAGGGCCCGAACCTGGGTAAAACATCGTGTCCCCTACCTCCTGTTACCATCCGCCTTAGACGCACAGTTCGGGACCCCCTACCCGAGATCCGCCGGTTTTGACACCGACATTGGTGCTTTCATTGAGAGTTCCACTGTGCCGTCGCCGTAAGGAAGGATGCCTCGTCTCGTTGTTAAAAATAACATTACCTCCGAGGGAGCCCTGGCTGTCGGCCAAACTCTCCGGCTTGGCAGTTTCATCATGACCGCCAGCTCGGCCGCTGCAGATGGATCCAATGGAGGTCTCTTCCCTAAACAAGCTCTTGGATCGTATCACCGCCTTGGGAGTCGCTACAGACTATGATCAGATTGGGCTTAAACCCGATCAAAGGGAGATTAACTCTCCACCGGTCACCCATCATATTGCGGTGGTGGAGGAACAATGCGACGATTCTTCCTCTATCTTGAGGACTAACTATGTCCGGATTCCTGAGCTCTCCGAGCCGAATACCCGTTTACGGGAGGACATCACCCAAGCTCTGAACCTAGAGTCAGGCAGCGGGCCATACTTATTGGGCAACACTCCGGAATCCAAACTTCCAAGATTGGAAACTCCTCGACCCCTGGGTCTCAGATCGGGTAGGGGTTCAGACTCAAATCCACCCATCCACCCAGACATAAACGATCTTTCCCACATCAGGCATGAGCCCCATGAAACAGTACATCATTATTGGGCCAGATTCCTCCTTGTGATGAACAAGGTTAAGGACTGTGGCGAGGAAGACGCAGTCTCATTTTTCTGCAATAATTGCACGGACAAGGGAATCCTTAACGCCTTAAGTCGCCGTGACATATCACGCTTTGCTAACTTCGCGTCCATAGTACGAAAGTACTATGCGATGGAAAGCGCCTAGAAAACCGAAACGAAAATTTGGGATAATCCGGCTCGGAATGTACACCCAGTCCGAAGTAAAAGGGTGCACTATCATAAGACACCCGAGTTAGTTACAAAGAAACAAAAACCCTCTACAGGGCATGGAACCGTATTGGAGGGATGGCTTAACGGACCCTGCAAAATTCATAGTACAGCGGATACCATACCAACACACAGCCTTAGAGCATGTTGGATACTCCGGCAGGTGGCCAAAAGTGGTGAGGATCTTCTCATCCCAAATGCCACAGAGCACCATCCCGAGGATAACAATACAGTATTCACAGTCTTTGAAACCTTCGCATCAAATAATAGGCGCAAGCGAACACTCTGCAGCCTCGCCGAAATCTGCCACGTGGCAGCAATGAATCCATGGAGTGACACACCTATTACCTTCAACGCCAGTGATGAACCTAAATTCCGAGCAGCCCGAGCACCAGCTGCATTGGTCCTCAGTCCAATTGTGGACGTCTTTTAACTCACCAAAGTACTCATGGACGGCGGCAGTGGACTGAACCTCATCTATGAGGAAACTCTTCAAAAAATGGAAATAGACTAGAACCGCATTGAGCAAAGCAGCACAACCTTCAGAGGAATCATCCCCAGTCGGGAAGCACGTTGTGCTGGGAAAATCACACTAGATGTGGTATTCGGCACGCCGGAGAACTATAGGTCCGAATAAATTACATTCCAAGTGGCCCCGTTCAGTAGTGGATACCACGCCCTTTTAGGACGGGAGGCATTCACGATATTCCAAGCCATACGCCATTATGGGTACATGAACTCAAAATGCCCGGGCCCAACGGAATCATCACTCTCGCAAGTGATCCGGACACAGCACTCCGCGCCGAAAACAAAACAGCCGCATTGGCCCTCGAGGCATTATCCGAAGCCCTTTCGAACGAGGAATTAATCGCACTACGCTCCACAGTGGACAGGGACGACGTGATACTTGACAAGAGATCCAAGTCCACCTCTTTTAAACCAGCGGATGAAATAGTCAAATTCCAAGTCCACCCAATGGACCCTACAAAAACAACCTCCATCGGGGCACAGTTAAACCCCACCGTGGACGCTGCACTATGAGAGTTCCCCCGCAAGAATTGGGACATATTCGCCTGGCACCCCTCAGACATGCCAGGAATCCCATGCAGGCTGGCCGAGCACAACCTCAATATTCTAAAGGGATTCAAGTCGGTCAAGGAGACTCTTTGGCGTTTCTCTGAACCTAAGAGACAAGCTATGGGAGAGGAACTAGACAAGTTATTCGAGGCCAGATTCATTAGAGAAATAAAACACCTGGACTGGCTAGCAAACCTGGTCATGGTACCAAAGAAGGACAAATCCTGGCGCCTATGTGTCCATTTCAAGGACCTCAACAAGGCTTGCCCAAAGGATCCCTTCCCCCTCCCCCGCATTGATCAAATTATCGATGCTACCGCAGGACACGATTCACTGTGTTTCCTCGACGCATAATCCGGCTACCACCAAATCAAGATGGCAGAGTCCGACCAAGCCGCAACGGCATTTATCACACCATATGGCCCCTTCTGTTTCAACACAATGCCTTTTGGGCTCAGAAATGCCGGCGCAACATATCAGCGCATGATTCAGACATGTCTGGAGAAACAGATCGGTAAAACAGTAGAGGCATACGTAGATGATGTGGTCGTTAAAACCAAACACGTTGCCTCTCTAATAGACGACTTGAGGCTCACATTCGACAACCTCCGAACATACGACATCAAGCTCAATCCGGAAAAATGCGTTTTCGGCATACCAGCCGGAAAGCTCCTGGGCTTCATTGTCTCCAGTAGAGGAATTGAAGCTAATCCGGCCAAAATCCGAGCTCTGTCACAGTTGGCTATCCCAACGGACCTCAAACAAATCCAGAAATTAACTAGATGTCTGGCGGCTCTAAGCCACTTTATCTCCCGCTTAGGAGAAAAGGCATTACCCCTTGATCACCTCCTTCAGCGCACCGAACACTTCGAGTGGACGGACGTTGCCACAGCCGGATTGGAAGAAATAAAAGCCATACTGGCAACCAACCCAATCCTGGCCGCGCCAAACATCGGTGAACCAATGCTGTTGTACATCGCGGCAACTCATCAAGTTGTAAGCGCAGTGCTCGTCGTCGAACGAGAAGCGGACGGACATAAATTCCCTCTTCAAAAGCCGGTATATTATGTATCCACTGTCCTCACTCCATGCAAATCACGGTACCCACATTATCAAAAGATAGCCTATGCGGTATTCATGGCATCCCGGAAGCTGCGACACTACTTTCAAGCGTGTTTGATTACAGTAGCCTCGGAAGTGCCACTTAATGATATTATAAACAACCGCGACGCCACGGGCCGGATTGCCAAATGGGCCATTGAGCTCCTCCCGTTCGACATAACATACAAATCTCAGTGAGCCATTAAATTGCAAGTATTGGCCGACTTTGTCGCCGAATGGACGGAAGACAAACTCCCTAAAGAGTACAACGCATACTCCAATTGGATCATGCACTTCGACGGCTCCCAAATGCTGGCTAGTCTGGGGGCTGGTGTCGTTCTGATGTCCCCAACCAGAGATACAGTTCAATACGTACTGCAGATACTGTATATAGACTCCAACAACGTAGCCGAATACGAAGCCCTCTTACATGGTCTTCCGATGGCAGTTTCCATGGGCATTCAACGCCTGGAGGTGCGTGGAGATTCGAACCTCGCAATATCCCAAATAAATGGAGACTTCGATGCCAAGGATCCGAAGATGGCGGCCTATCGAAACGCCGTCCTAAAGATGTCAGCTCGGTTCGAGCGGCTCGAATTTCACCATGTGGCTCGGGAAAACAATCAGGCGGCGGATATCCTCGCCCGCATCGGCGCAAAACGCGATGCGGTCCCCCAACACCTTTTTGGAGAGGTTGTTTAAGCCATCCGTGGTATGGGAAGGGGACACAGGTAACAATAGTCCGTACCCGGCCAAAATGCCCGATACCGAATACTCTGACATAATCGAAGGCTCTGCCACCGAAATAACACCTTCAACCCACGTAATAATGGCCATCATTGACCCGTGGACAGAACCATTCCTGGCTTACCTAACTAGGTAGGAACTTCCCGAGGACCAAAATGAGGCACGCTGCATAGTGCGCGATCTAAAGCCTACAGGGTCCACGAGGGAGTGCTGTATAAAAAAAGCACTACCAGAGTCCTTCCAAGGTGCATCTTCGAAGAGGAAGGGCGGAAGCTTTTGGCAGAAATTCATGCCAGACTCGGCGGCCACCACGCCGCAGCCCGGGCCCTTGTAAGCAAGGCCTTCCGTTTAGGGTTTTATTAGCCGACGCCTGGGCAGACGCACAAGACTTCGTCCAATGATGCGTCGGTTGCCAGCTTTTTGCAAACCAAAGCCACATTCCATCCACCGCCCTCCAAAAAATCCCCATTACCTGGCCCTATGCGGTCTGGGGGCTTGACATGTTTGGACCCCTTAAAGAGGGAACCCATAAGAAAAAATACTTACTGTTCATGGTGGATAAATTCACCAAATGGATAGAAGCCAAACCTGTTAAAACAGCCGAATCCGGACCGGTGATAGACTTCATATCCGGGGTTGTACACCGTTATGGCGTCCCCCACAGCATCATCATTGACAACGTGTGACGCCCCGAGACCGTTGCGACCAGGTGTCTTCTAGTTATTCGCCGTCGTTGCCATGTCATTCGCTTGCGTGTTGCATCTTGTCATGTCATCATGTGCATTGCATCATCATGTTTTCAAAACTTGCATCCGTCCGGGTACCCCCAATTCCGTTCATTGTCCGTTCTGAGCCCAGACACACTTGCACATGCCCGCGACACGTCCGTAATAGTATTTCATAAGTGGCCGGAAAATTTTCTCAGAATGGGTTGAAAGTTGGCGTGCAGTGTTGTTTTGTTGTCAGTAGGCCTCCTGCCAAATTTCATCGCGTTCGGAGTCCATTTGATGCCCCAACGGATAACTATAGCGATAATATAGTCGGTCTAACGTCGGACGTTTTCGGTCTCCGAAAACTGATGCCGGCCCCTCTCTCTCTCTTCTCTCCTCTCAGCCTCGCCACAGCCCGCCTAGTCCTTCCACCTACCCCTCTTCGCGCCCGGAGCCGTCCGATGCGATCACACGGTCCGAAAACCCTCTCTACATAGTGTATCGAACCCCTCGCGCGCGTCCGGAAGTTGTCCCGAACCCGACCCAGGGAGTCGTCACCGTCGGGTCCGGAACATCCCCAAACATCTACAAAACATCTCCGTTTTTCTTTTTGGTCTTACTAACCTTTTTATCTCGGATCGTCCGATTATAATTGGGGGGACCAAATAGTCCCACCTTTGACCACCTACTATAAATATCTGTCCAAACCCTAAATTCTAGCGACATTGTCCCATCCACTTGTCGCCGCCGCCACATCTCCCACCTCGGGATCCATCCCCATCCAATCAGTGTGAGTGTCCCAGATCCAAAATTCCTCTCGATCTCTCCCCACCAACCACCGGCCTCATCTGCTTCACTTCGGTTCTCCAACAACCGAGCCCTGCGCACCACCTTGCTCGAGCAGATGAGCCCTCCCGCTGCTCTCCTTCCCTCCATCTCTCCCTGCTGCTCCCTCCTCTCACATCTCTCTCTTTCTCTCTGTGTCTCGCAGGTTGCCATGGATGCCCGAACGCCTCCAGGACCCCGTCTGCCCCGCCGCGTCGCGATCTGGCCACCAGGAACCGAACAGCGCCGCCTGGCCATGGATGCCGCCATGGACGCTGAGCTCCTCAAGCCCGGTGCCGTCCAAGCCCGTTCCCAGCCAGATCCGAATGGCCAGGACCTCGCTGCCCCTTCTCCTGCTCCCCGGAGCTCTGCTCCCAGCCACCGCCGCCCTGCTTGCCTCCTCTGCTTCAGGCCATGTCTAGCACCGCGTCGACTCCCCTGCATCGCCCTATTGTCGCATCATTAGCCGCCGCTGCCATGGTCTTCTGCTTTGCCAAGTCCCAGCACCCGCGGCCCTCCGCCTCTTGCCTTCTTGGATCCGCTGCGCCGCCGCGTTCCCCGTCGTCGTCGACCTCCATGCCCCGCCACCGGCCTCTGCGCGTTCTGCATAAAGCAGAGGAGCTCGAACCGCTGCCCTGCTCGTCTCGATTCAGCGAGACCGGGCCAACCTCCTCGTGCCCGCGTGGGTCGCTTCCTGCAGCGAGGCCCAGCGCGCCCCTCTACTCTCTGTTGTGGGCCTCGGCCCATGGTGAGCAACACCCCATCCCCCCTCTCTCTGTTGGGCCGGTCTCCGATTCGGCCCGTTTTGTTTTTTCAGTTCTGGAGGTTTTTCCTAATTATCCACAGAATGTCAGTTTTGCAGTAAAGCCCCTCATGTTGATGCATTTAATAACTCTACAACCGTGCATCAGAATTAAACAAACTTTATATGAAAAATGTTTAGAATTTTTTCTAGTTTCATATTATGCTACTTTCAACCATGTTTAAAATGTTTAAAATGCTGTTTGTTTAAGTTTTGCTTAATTGCCATGTTAAAATGATTTAATTCAAAACTAAATAACCGTAGCTCCGATTTTAATAAACTTTATATGTAAATGGGGTAGAAAAATGACTAGTTTAACATGGTGGCATCACTTTGCATGTTTAATAACTCTAAAATATGGTTTAGGGCAGAACAGTACCAAACCTAATATATGCATATGGGGATTTACCAGAATTGTTGTTCGTTGTTTCCGGCCTCATTTAAACTTGCCTAGATAGATAGTTTTCTTATGCTTCACCTCTTGTCATGTTAATCAACATTTAATATTGTTGGGTACATAAACGAGATCGAACTAAATAACTTGAATGTGGTGTTCCGTCAATATGCAACTCATTGCATATTGAGCTCCACTTAATTTGTAGAATTGTTTGTGCACTTTGCCATGCCATGCCTCATTAAACCGGCGGACATGCATCATACTTGGTTGTGCATCATGACATGTTTATGTGATGGTTGTTTACTATGTTGTTTGCTTCTTTCCGGTGTTGCTTCTTCGGGTTAGTTCCGATAACGTCGCATTTGTGAGGATCCGTTCGACTACGTCCATTTTTCTTCTTCATGGACCCGTTCTTCTTCCTTGCGGGATCTCAGGAAAGATGACCATACCCTCAAAATCACTTCTATCTTTTCTTACTAGTTGTTCGCTCTCTTGCTATGCCTATGCCGCGATACCTACCACTTGCTATATCAAGCCTCCCATATTGCCATGTCAAGCCTCTAACCCACCTTGTCCTAGCAAACCGTTGTTTGGCTATGTTACCGCTTTGCTTAGCCCCTCTTATAGCGTTGCTAGTTGCAGGTGAAGATGGAGTTTGTTCCATGTTGGAACATGGATTTGTTGAGACATCACAATATCTCTTATTTTAATTAATGCATCTATATACTTGGTAAAGGGTGGAAGGTCAGCCTTATGCCTGGTGTTTTGTTCCACTCTTCTCGCCCTAGTTTCCGTCATACCAATGTTATGTTCCTTGATTTTGCATTCCTTATGTGGTTGGGTTATAATGGAAACCCCTTGACAGTTCGCCTTGAATAAAACTCCTCCAGCAAGGCCCGACCTTGGTTTTAAAATTTGCCACCTAAGCCTTTTTCCCTTGGGTTCTGCAGACTCAAGGGTCATCTTTATTTTAAACCCCCGGGCCAGTGCTCCTCTGAGTGTTGGTCCAAACTAGAGCACCGTGCAGGGCCATCCCTTGGCAACTTGGGTTACGTCGGCTCCTGTACGCTTAGCTTATTCGGTGTGCCCTGAGAACGAGATATGTGCAACTCCTATCGGGATTTGTCGGCACAGCAGGTGGTCTTGCTGGTCTTGTTTTACTATCGTCGAAATGTCTTGTAGCCGGGATTCCGAGCCTGATCGGGTCTTCCTGGGAGAAGGAATATCCTTCGTTGACCATGAGAGCTTGTGATGGGCTAAATTGGGACACCCCTACAGGGTTTGAACTTTCGAAAGCCGTGCTCGCGGTTATGGGCAGATGGGAATTTGTTAATGTCCGGTTGTAGAAAACTTGACACTTAACTTAATTAAAATGCATCAACCGCGTGTGTAGCCGTGATGGTCTCTTTTCGGCGGAGTCCGGGAAGTGAACACGGTCTCGTGTTATGCTTGAACGTAAGTAGTTTTCAGGATCACTTCTTGATCATTCTAGTTCACGACCGTGCTTTGCTTCTCTTCTCGCTCTCATTTGCATAAGTTAGCCACCATATATGCTAGTGCTTGCTGCAGCTCCACCTCACTACCTTTACCTACCCATAAGCTTAAATAGTCTTGATCTCATGGGTGTGAGATTGCCGAGTCCCCGTGACTCACAGATTACTTCAAACCAGTTGCAGGTGCCGATGATATAGTGCAGGTGACGCAACCGCGCTCAAGGAGGAGCTCGATGAAGATCGTGTGCGTTGTGTTGTTTTCATTTCCAGTTGATCAGTAGTGGAGCCCAGTCGGGGCGATCGGGGATCTGCAACATTAGGGGTGGTCTTCTTTTGTTTTGGTTCCATAGTCGGACCTTGATTGTATCTGGATGATGTAATGCTATATTCATGTATTGTGTGAAGTGGCGATTGTAAGCCAACTCTGTACCTCTTCCTTATTTAGTACATGGGATGTGTAAAGATTACCCCTCTTGCGACATGCCTACAATGCGGTTATGCCTCTAAGTCGTGCTCCGACACGTGGGAGATATAGCCGCATTATGGCTGTTACAAGTTGGTATCAGAGCCTTCCCCGACTTAGGAGCCCCCTGCTTGATCGAATCGCTGGTGTTGTTGAGTCTAGAAAAATGTTTTGAGTCTTATAGGATTATATATATTGGAGAGTAGGATTCTTTTTACTCCTCAATCCCTTCGTCGCTCTGGTGAGGTCTCCTGACGCAGAGTTTTGACTCTTCTCTTCTCAAATTTCACTAATTTTTTTTAGGATCACGCGGGTATCCTGGAATCGTTTTGATGGTTTTGTGACGTGAACATTGTTCTTGGTGCCTCCTGACATTTAGGGGTTGTGGCAGTGTCCCGGGGAGTTGAGCTCCGAGGTGTTGTCGTCACAATTTTATCGTTGCAGTTCTGGAATACCTGAGTTTCACCGACATCGAAATTCTCTTTTATGCAGTTGTTGGTGAGATAACCTCGACGCCACCCAGTACTGGGGAGGGAGTTCGGGAGTATTGCCATAACTCATATAACAGATGCTTTTCGAAGGTTGAGGTAAATGATTTCCGAAGGTTTCTTGGTTATGTGTTGAAGGATGGATACAGCTGGATGTAGGAATTGTTAGTTTGGGTTAGATATTATGCTTCCCCTGTATCCCCAACACCTGATTGCATAACTAGAAAGTTTTGGGAGTTTATAAGCGGGAATTCAAGTAGCTCCTAGGATATCTTTCTGGCAGATGTATGATATGAAATTGGGGTTCGACGTCTAGTGGTCCGCCCATCCACGGTTGGTTTTATAGTGGTCTCATTGTGTCTTAAAGAGTCCTTGGCTATGCTGACTCGGGGGCGCTTCGTATGTCATGTGCACTGCCTTGTACATGATGGTGCTGTACGATCGAGCCCGTGTGGGCCCCACCACAAAAACTTCGGATGAAATCTCTATCATATGTTTGGTCTGGCTTATTTTGCAAGGCAATCCTTTGTTTTTGTTTTCAGTTGTGGTATTCGAGTTGCTTCGAAGTCAAATGTTGATTCCATACATTTCCTAAATGGTGTTCTCATACTCCGATGTGAATACTAATCCTTCTTGATCATCGAGGTTGTCATGTTAATTCTTTTTCAACCGGCGTGTTTCTCTTCAAGGGGATCCGATCATTCCAACATTCGCAAGATCACCTCTCAGCTTTTCTCAAAGGTGCTATGTTTCATTCGTCCCAAGTTGCCTTTGTTTTCCCACCCTCCCACCCTTTTTCTTCGAGGACTCAGATCTCTTAATCAAGTATCCATCTTATTGATGCGAAGTCTCTCCATTCTTTTCCTTCAATGTTTTTATCCGGTGATTCTCATGAAGATGTACTACAAGTTAAACATTCTTCATTCTATTTCTTCTCCGGTGGATGCAATTCAAGCTTTTGGGTTTGATTATATCCCTTTTCCTCGTTTAAAATGCTTTCCCATGCCGGTGCACCTCATATTCATTCATTTCTTGCTATTCAATTGTTCCGGAGTGCTCAAGATATCTCGAAGATTCATGTTTCCGCTATGCATTCGTTCAAGATATCTCGAGGTTGTTACCTCATTCTAGTCATTTAATTCAACCGGCACAATCTCCCTTTTAAATTGTTCAACAGTGTATCTTTTGAGTGGGCCCTAACCCACAGGTCTTTCCCAGGATCTTACCTGACTCTTCTAATTTTCCCGGAGCTTCCCAAAATTCTTTTCCAAGTTCGACATAAGAATGAGTTATCATCAGTCATATGTCTTTCTTCAAGATCTTTCAAATTCTTTTCATCATTGGCTCAACCTTTCCATTCTTCATTCCGGCGTGCCTCAACAATTTGTTGGTGTTTCTCGTCGTCAGTCTCAGATTTTGAAGACAGAAGAAGAGTTTTTCCTCCATATCCTATCCGTTCTCTCAGAGATGCGTAGTTCAAGCTTGATGCCATCCTCTCATAATTGTTTTCGATTGTGAGAATTCTTTTCACCCATCCGGAGCAATTCAGGAGTCTTGTCGGTTCGATCATCCGGAGCCCGTCATCTCAGATTTATCCATTCCAGCTTTCAGCTCTCGTTCTCTAAATCTTACCGGTGCATCATTCAAATATTCTCTAATCAGTTCATTCTCTTGTATCTAAATTCCCTCAAGTATCTTCGTTCGTTCTCTAATTCTTCCCGGTGTTTCTTTATCTTTTCTTCATTCATTTTCAATTCTTACGGTGGTTCGTTCAAGATCCCTCTTCCTATGTTCTCATATCAATTCATTCGTTGTTTCCAAATTCTACCGGTGGATCGTTGAAGACCTTCTCAAGTTTGCGCTATATCTATATTTAATCCTTTCTACAAGAATAAGTAGTATGCCAAATCCGTTGCTTGTCATCAATCTAAATTGGTGAAGGATATGCATAATATAATTCTTATTCGTGTTTCATCCAAGTGATTAATTCCTTATTCAGGAGGCTCATCCAATTCTTTATTTCTTTTGTCCATCTTTATTTTCCGGAGTTCCAAGTTATTTTTTCCGCATTATCTCTTCGGCAAGCTCCATCTAAATCATCGCAAGGCTTCACCTTGTGTTTTCAACTTCTATTTCCTTTCGTTTGATCATCCTTTTGTTACCGGAGTTCTTCATGGAGGCTCAACATGGTGGTTCATCAAGGATTTAATTACTTATCGAAGTGCTCATCAAGATTCTTTTCATAGGAGCTCAAGGATTCTTCATCTTGCATTCCGAAGTGCAGTTCTTCCTATTTTATCTTTTGATGTGGTGTTATGTCATTCTTGATAATTTCCCTTCGTGTTTCATGATTCACAAGTTATCAAGAATGAGGTAGTTCAAATCCATTAATCTCTTCATTGGAGTTATCTTGGGTTATATTTCACCTAAAGATTTCCCTAAGGATTCTTGCTATTTATGGTGTTTATAAATGACCCAAGTTCTTCTTTTATCCTCCCGGTGAAATAGCTTCTCATCTCCTTGTTCATACCAAGCAAATCTTTTGTCTTCCGTTAGTGGAGGAATTTCACCTCATAATTTTGAGATGTCTTCCATAAGTCCATACCAAGCTTATCCTTTTCGTTGTTGGTTTTCCAACAACTCCGTTATAACTTTCTTGGAAGGGTGATCTCCAAGCTCACTTGTGGCATAAGTTGACCTTTTCTTCTCCATCCTTTCATTCCAATGATATATCTTCTATTCTTCCTTCTGGAGGCATTGTGTTGTTGCTCTCTTCGTCACATCAACTCATTTTGCCAAGATCATGTTCTTTTCTAGCTAATCCATTTAACCAGAGTGTTGGCGTAATTGATCGTATCGTTCCTTGTACTTTTCGTTTCTATCGGAGTGCTTGCATGTACTTCTTGTCCATTGAAACCCTTTTCTTATGTCTGTCAACCTACAAGGTTCCCGTAATGTTCCTTGTTCCTCTTTTCTAACGAAGTATTCTAAACTTCATTCATCTCCGTTGTATTCTTTTCACGAAATGGTTTCAACTTTCAAGGTTCTTTGGTTTCACTCATTTGTCAAAGAAGCAACTTAGTTTTACCTCTTGTCTTCCTCTTCCGTTTTCCCTCCAGTGCCATTCTAGATCTCGGGACGAGATCCTCTCGTAGTGGTGGAGTGTTGTGACGCCCATTGACCGTTGTGCCAGGTGTCTTCCAGTTATTCGCCGCCGTTGCCATGTCATTCGCTTGCGTGTTGCATCTTGTCATGTCATCATGTGCATTGCATCATCATGTTTTCAAAACTTGCATCCGTCCGGGTTCCCCCAGTTCCGTTCGTTGTCCGTTCTGAGCCCAGACACACTTGCACGTGCCCGCGACACGTCCATAATAGTATTTTATAAGTGTCCAGAAAATGTTCTCGGAATGGGTTGAAAGTTGGCGTGCGGTGTTGTTTTGTTGTCAGTAGGCCGCCTGCCAAATTTCATCGCGTTCGGAGTCCATTTGACGCCCCAACGGATAACTATAGCGACAATATAGTCGGTCTAACGTTGGACGTTTTCGGTCTCCGAAAACTGATGTCGGGCCCTCTCTCTCTCTTCTCTCCTCTCAGCCTCGCCACAGCCCGCCTAGTCCTTCCACCTACCCCTCTTCGCGCCCGGCGCCGTCCTATGCGATCGCATGGTCCGAAAACCCTCTCTGCACAGTGCATCGAACCTCTCGCGTGCGTCCGGAAGTTGTCCCGAACCTGACCCGGGGAGTCGTCACCGTTGGGTCCGGAACATCCCCAAACATCTACAAAACATCTCTGTTTTTCTTTTTGGTCTTACTAACCTTTTTATCTCGGATCGTCTGATTATAATCGGAGGGACCAAATAGTCCCACCTTTGACCACCTACTATAAATATCTGTCCAAACCCTAAATTCTAGCGACATTGTCCCATCCACTTGTTGCCGCCGCCAAATCACCCACCTCGGGATCCATCCCCATCCAATCAGTGTGAGTGTCCCAGATCCAAAATTCCTCTCGATCTCTCCCCACCAACCACCGGCCTCCTCTGCTTCACTTCGGTTCTCCAACAACCGAGCCCTGCGCACCACCTTGCTCGAGCAGATGAGCCCTCCCGCTGCTCTCCTTCCCTCCATCTCTCCCTGCTGCTCCCTCCTCTCACATCTCTCTCTTTCTCTCTGTGTCTCGCAGGTTGCCATGGATGCCCGAACGCCTCCAGGACCCCGTCTGCCCCGCCGCGTCGCGATCCGGCCACCAGGAACCGAACAGCGCCGCCTGGCCATGGTTGCCGCCATGGACGCTGAGCTCCTCAAGCCCGGTGCCGTCCAAGCCCGTTCCCAGCCAGAGCCGAATGGCCAGGACCTCGCTGCCCCTTCACCCGCTCGTCGGAGCTCTGCTCCCAGCCACCGCCGCCCTGCTTGCCTCCTCTGCTTCGGGCCATGTCCAGCACCGCGTCGACTCCCCTGCATCACCCTATTGTCGCTTCATTAGCCGCCGCTGCCGTGTTCTTCTCCTTCGCCAAGTCCCAGCACCCGCGGCCCTCCGCCTCTCTCCTTCCTGGATCCGCTGCGCCGCCACGTTCCCCATCGTTGTCGACCTCCATGCCCCGCCACTGGCCTCTGCGCGTTCTACATCAAACAGAGGAGCTCGAACCACTGCCCTGCTCGTCTCGATTCAGCGAGACCGGGCCGGCCTCCTCGTGCCCGCATGGGTCGCATCCTGCTGCGAGGCCCAGCGCCCCCCTCTCCTCTCTGTTGTGGGCCTCGGCCCATGGTGAGCAACACCCCATCCCCCCTCTGTCTATTGGGACAGCCTCTGATTTGGCCCGTTATGTATTTTTTTAGTTCTGGAGGTTTTTCCTAATTATCCACAGAATGTCAGTTTTGCAGTAAAGCCCCTCATGTTCATGCATTTAATAACTCTACAACCGTGCATCGGAAATAAACAAACCTTATATGAAAAATGTTTAGAATTTTGTCTAGTTTCATATTATGCTACTTCCAACCATGTTTAAAATGTTTAAAATGTTGTTTGTTTAAGTTTTGCTTAATTGCCATGTTAAAATGATTTAATTCAAAACTAAATAACTGTAGCTCCGATTTTAATAAACTTTATATGTAAATGGGGTAGAAAAATGCCTAGTTTAATATGGTGGCATCAATTTGCATGTTTAATAACTCTAAAATATGGTTTAGGGCAGAACAGTACCAAACCTAATATATGCATATGAGGATTTACCGGAATTGTTGTTCGTTGTTTCCGACCTCATTTAAACTTGCCTAGATAGATAGTTTTCTTATGCTTCACCTCTTGTCATGGTAACCAACATTTAATATTGTTGGGTACATAAACGAGATCGAACTAAATAACTTGAATGTGGTGTTCCGTCAATATGCAACTCGTTGCATATTGAGCTCCACTTAATTTGTAGAATTGTTTGTGCACTTTGCCATGCCATGCCTCATTAAACTGGACATGCATCATACTTGGTTGTGCATCATGACATGTTTATGTGATGGTTGTTTGCTATGTTGTTTGCTTCTTTCCGGTGTTGCTTCTTCGGGTTAGTTCCGATAACGTCGCGTTTGTGAGGATCCGTTCGACTACGTCCGTTTGTCTTCTTCATGGACCCGTTCTTCTTCCTTGCGGGATCTCAGGCAAGATGACCATACCCTCAAAATCACTTCTATCTTTGCTTGCTAGTTGTTCGCTCTCTTGCTATGCCTATGCCGCGATACCTACCACTTGCTATATCATGCCTCCCATATTGCCATGTCAAGCCTCTAACCCACCTTGTCCTAGCAAACCGTTGTTTGGCTATGTTACCACTTTGCTCAGCCCCTCTTATAGCGTTGCTAGTTGCAGGTGAAGATGGAGTTTGTTCCATGTTGGAATATGGATTTGTTGGGATATCGCAATATCTCTTATTTTAATTAATGCATCTATATACTTGGTAAAGGGTGGAAGGTCGGCCTTATGCCTGGTGTTTTGTTCCACTCTTGTCGCCCTAGTTTCCGTCATACCGGTGTTATGTTCCTTGATTTTGCGTTCCTTACGCGGTTGGGTTATAATGGGAACCCCTTGACAGTTCGCCTTGAATAAAACTTCTCCAGCAAGGCCCGACCTTGGTTTTACCATTTGCCACCTAAGCCTTTTTCCCTTGGGTTCTGCAGACTCAAGGGACATCTTTATTTTAAACCCCCGGGCCAGTGCTCCTCTGAGTGTTGGTCCAAACTAGAGCACCATGCAGGGCCATCCCTTGGCAACTTGGGTTACGTTGGCTCTTGTACGCTTAGCTTATCGGGTGTGCCCTGAGAACGAGATATGTGCAGCTCCTATCGACATTTGTCGGCACATCGGGTGGTCTTGCTGGTCTTGTTTTACCATCGTCGAAATGTCTTGTAACCGGGATTCCGAGCCTGATCGGGTCTTCCTGGGAGAAGGAATATCCTTCATTGACCGTGAGAGCTTGTGATGGGCTAAGTTGGGACACCCCTACAGGGTTTGAACTTTCGAAAGCCGTGCCCGCAGTTATGAGCAGATGGGAATTTGTTAATGTCCGATTGTAGAAAACTTGACACTTAACTTAATTAAAATGCATCAACCGCGTGTGCAGCCGTGATGGTCTCTCTCCGGCGGAGTCCGGGAAGTGAACATGGTCTCGTGTTATGCTTGAACGTAAGTAGTTTTCAGGATCACTTCTTGATCATTCTAGTTCACAACCGTGCTTTGCTTCTCTTCTCGCTCTCATTTGCATAAGTTAGCCACCATATATGCTAGTGCTTGCTGCAGCTCCACCTCACTACCTTTACCTACCCATAAGCTTAAATAGTCTTGATCTCGCGGGTGTGAGATTGCCGAGTCCCCGTGACTCACAGATTACTTCAAACCAGTTGCAGGTGCCGATGATACCATGCAGGTGACGCAACCGAGCTCAAGGAGGAGCTCGATGAAGATCGTGTGCGTTGTGTTGTTTTCGTTTCCATTTGATCAGTAGTGGATCCCAGTCGGGGCGATCGGGGATCTGCAGCATTAGGGGTGGTCTTCTTTTGTTTTGGTTCCGTAGTCGGACCTTGATTATATTTGGATGATGTAATGCTATATTCATGTATTGTGTGAGGTGGCGATTGTAAGCCAACTCTGTACCTCTTTCTTATTCAGTACATGGGATGTGTAAAGATTACCCCTCTTGCGACATGCCTACAATGCGGTTATGCCTCTAAGTCTTGCTCCGACACGTGGGAGATATAGCCACATCGTGGGTGTTACACAACGGCACGAACTTCACGGCCGACGAGGTAAAACTCTGGTGCAACAACATAGGCATCAAGCTTGATTATGCTTCCGTCTATCACCCACAAATAAGCGGCCAAGTTGAGCAAGCAAATGGTCTTATCATGAGCGGCATTAAACCCAGATTACTGCGGTCCTTAAAGGAGTCTAACACGCACTTGGTAGAGGAGCTCGACTCTGTACTCTGGGGGCTGCGGACCACGCCGAATCGTACTACCGGATATACACCCTTCTTTATGGTGTACGGCGCAGAGGCAGTTCTGCCCTGCGACATAATCTATGACTCACCTCGAGTGCGCATGTATGGAGAAAGAGAAGCCGAGCTCAATCGGCAGGACAGTCTGGACACCCTGGAGGAGGAGCGCGACGTGGCAAAAGCCCGTTCCACATTCAGCAACAGGCTTGCAGATACCAAAGCAGAGAAGTACGGGCCAAAACTTATAATGTTGGCGAGTTAGTTCTACGCCTGCCGGAGAAGAAAAAGACCAAGCTCGAGCCCAAATGGGAAGGTCTCTTCATTATTGACCAAGTTCTGACCGGTGGAGCATACCTGTCTACGGGATGCATCGAATAATCAACTTGAGCCGAACCCATGGAACGCAGCCAGGCTCCAAAGATTCTACGCCTAGCGCCGGACTCTATGTTCGTCCCCTTCCTCTGTCCATTTTTTGCATATACATTATCTGTCTTTTTTCTCTTTCTTTCTTTTATTCTTTCTCAAGGCCTTCAAGGGCCAACTTGTGCCTCGCTTGCACACTATAGACGCGCTAACCGCGCTCATTATACCTGGGGGCTTCTTACACAGAAGCTTAATTATCTATCTGGGCTTCATGCCCTGCACATGTGTTATTCTTCCGCATGTACCTTTTCTTCGCCATTATATGCATCGATATGACTTAAGTTTTGGCCAAGCTGGGTTGCCTGGCTCTTGTATTTATGCCCTACATTCCCGTTAATTCGGCTAGGGCATAAGGGGAGCACCTCTACGATTGTTACTGCCGAGTCAGCCGGATGTGTACCTCAGACTGGGTGAAGCCGAAAGCTAGCGTTCTTAAGGGAATATTCAGTCGGCGAACAAAAGATGATTTTTATTTATTTTCCATATAGGCCCCCAGATGTTTTTGCCTGCGTCTCCGCTCGCAGTCCGGACATGCACTTTAGGGCATGCGTACCCAAGGAAAGGAACCCCTAATGGAACTATTCTCCCTGGAAGATGTTTCTTACTACCCATGTAATATAACATAACTAGTTGGGTACTTGTATGTTCAAGCACTAATGACCCCTACGCCTGGTTTCCACGCAAACCCCGGTTCTTATATAACTGAGCAGGTATTCGGACACGCTCCGGACTATCGGGTCCCGAGGTTGAAGCGAAAAGGTCCGCCACGACAAATGATTTACAATCCGGCTAGAAGGCATTATACATGTCACTTTAATTACATAGTCATGTAGACTGACTAAATTCCTCTTCTATACCATCCAACAGGCGGTCTAGCCTACAATCCTGTTGGGAATACTTTGCGGGTAATTCTACTTGCCCATAGACTAAGCTAACGGGGATCTCTTTCCCATCGGGCCCCACAGGTCTGACCTCGGCCATGTGGTTTGGGTCAGCCTTGGTATACCGCGTCTTCACCATGGCCCAGGCTTCCCTGGCACCTTGACGGCAGGCTGATATCTTCCATAATCGGAAGCGCCTCTGTGCTCCCTTGAGCTTCTCCGCAAGCTATCCAATGCCTTCTGGCAGGGAGACGGATGGCCACAAGGCCTCGGCAATACCTTGCATCACCTGACGAACTTGTTCGTGCAGTTGTGAGAGCTCGGATAGAAGATCACCCGCAGAGCTGGGCATCTCCTCCGCGGGACGACCCATCAGCATACCTGCAGACATAACTCTGTTAGTCGGCTTCTCCACCGACCCCTTTTAAAGGGTTCGTTCAAGCACTTACTAAAAATGCCGCGTCGAAGTCGCTTATTCTCCTTCTCAGAGTCCGCAAGCTGGGCTCGAACATCTTTCAGTTCCATGCTCAGCTTGGTATTGGCATCTTGCAGATTGTTTTTCTCCCGCCTGACCTCAGTCAGCACGCGTTCGCCAGCCGTTAGCTGTTGTATGACATGCTGGTCCTCCGGATTCTCTCTGGATTCGTCTACAATATCTATTGTTATATCTGCAGCCACGCCGCACGCTATATGGTACCTATCATTCTTTGAAACAAATGCTACCATCTAGGGACTTTTTGGGTTCCTTCAATGTGACAACGGCGGCCCGAAGTTGGGTCTTGCATTCCTCCAGCTCCTGTGACAGTCGATATTCTTCTCTGTAAGAACCTGCACAATAGATGATCCTTAAATCAGTTCTGCTAACTGTTTCAAGTCTCAGGGGCTACTGATACATATAATCGTCAGATTTGCTTACCTGTACATCCCTTACATACTGGTCCGTGGCTCTAGCTAGACCATTTTGAGCAGCACGGAGGTCGTCTCCAGAATTGAAGGCATCAAATGCCTCCGGTGAGAAGCAAGTGTCACGGAGTACGGCACGGCGACGCCTATGATTCATGGCGCTCTCCACTTCTGAATTTGTAGCGGATAGTCTATCCGCATCCTCTGTAGGGGGCGTATCCGACGTCCGCCCCATGTCGGCTTCCGCCTCTATGTCCGGTCCTGGAGCCCGACTGGTGGAAGCATGATCGGCAGCCTCACCGGACATATTCCGGCGAGCGTTTTTTCTGTTAAAGAAACATGGACGTCATTACAGTTTGAGAAAGACGACAACCACGGAGCGGGGGTTTTTGTCATACCTCTGCACCGGCGTCTCCGTCCTGACCGCCTTCCTTTTTGGCCTGCCCAGCCTCGGTGCCTCATGTTGGCGAGTTGCTACGGGTTCGGCACGGCATCCTGAAGGCCTTCCCTGTAAAACACCATATGTATATGGTAGGTGAAGTGTCTAAAATGGGATCCTAGTTTTTGGAGTTGGGATTTTTGGTTTTTCTTACGTGCGACGTAGGAAGCAGTCTGGGATAGTAGGCCGTAATGGCCACCATGGCGTCATCACAGCTTAATTGATAGAACTGCCAGTCTATCAGCTCCACGAATATGTCCGGATCTTCTTCGAGTCCGGGACCAAGGGCCCAGTCAGGGTCCTCTGGTTGTGGGGATGGGCTGTTGACCTCCCTTATGGCTTTTCGCAGTTCCTGCCGCAAAATGGCAAGGTGAGTACCTACGACAAAGAATGTGGGAAGAATGGGAGTAAGGAGATATAACTCACCCAGCTTGGAGGGTTGTACATGGAGAATCCATCCCGTGACTTGATGCGGATGAACTCCTCTTCCTCTTCCTCTCCCTTGAACAACTCAGACAGAATTTTTGCTAAAGCTGCAGCATTGTCCAGACCCTTACGCCCGCAACGGGTGGCATCATCTTCCCCGTTAAAACACCACAGGGGGTGCCCTCGATATTGAAGTGGCTGCACTCCCCGCATTATGCATATTGACATAACCTCGATTACTGTCAATCCTGGTTGAGCCAGCGCTTTAATCCGGTTCATCAAGTAAAGGACTTCTCCGTTGTCTTCCTCCCACGGGCTCCATGGGCGCCAACTTCGGCGTTTCTTCAGAGGAGCGTTGTTGAACTCAGGAAGACCCCGCCGAATAGCGTCCGGATGGGGGACGTCCTCCATGTAAAAGCATTCCGAAGGCCAGTCTTTGGACGACTTCTTCGGAGTACCGGACAGGTATCCGGTATCGGCGATGCGCCATATTTCGGCTCCGCCCACTTGATAAAGTGAAGCCTTCTGTGTGCGGGGGACGAGGCAAAATAACCTTTTCCACAGCTCGAAATGAGCCTCGCAGCCCAGGAATAACTCGCAGAGGGCAACATAGACGGCGATGTGTAATATGGAAGCAGGGGTGAAATTGTGCAGTTGGAGGCCGTAAAACTCCAGGAGCCCGCGGAGGAATGGATGAATTGGAAATCCGAGTCCCCTTAATAAGTAAGGAAGAAGGCATACCCACTCCCCCGTAGAGGGACTGGGGAAGCTCTCCGCTTGCTCCCCGCCATTGTAGGTGGCAATCCCGGCTCGGACGGGAACCATATACGCTGGAGGGAGAAATCCCTTAGTCTGCAGTTCGACTAATCGACTGTGTGGGACAGAACACCTCTCCCAATCACCGGGCTTGGGGCTACGGGGGCGGGAGGAGGAGCTGCGATTGTCGGCCATGCTGGAGTGGATTTTACCGAAGCGTGCTCCGATGGATTCTCGCTGGGGGAGGATGATATGGATTGGATCTAAGAATCCCCATCCCTTTAATAGACAATTTATTTATCTGGCTAGGGGGGCGAATGTAAAAACACCCTGGCTCCTCGTATTCATTCGACGCGTGGAAGATTGCACTTATTGGGTGTAGAAGCCAAGAGGTCCAACATTTATGATGCCAGACACTGCTTAACAAACATTCGAAATTTGGAGAAGAACCCGCCTTGCAATGCCGAAGACAATACTGCGTGTCAGACTTGACGTCATTGAAGCCTAGTTCGGGGGCTACTGAGGGAGTCCTGGATTAGGGGGTCTCCGAACAGCCAGACTATATCCTTTGGCTGGACTGTTGAACTATGAAGATACAAGATTCAAGACTTCGTCCCGTGTCCGGATGGGACTCTCCTTGGCGTGGAAGGCAAGCTAGGCAATACGGATATGTATATCTCCTCCTTTGTAACCGACCTTGTGTAACCCTAGCCCCCTCCGGTGTCTATATAAACCAGAGGGTCTTAGTCCGTAGGACAACATACAATCATACCATAGGCTAGCTTCTAGGGTTTAGCCTCTCTGATCTCGTGGTAGATCAACTCTTGTACTACTCATATTATCAAGAATAATCAAGCAGGACGTAGGGTTTTACCTCCATCAAGAGGGCCCGAACCTGGGTAAAACATCGTGTCCCCTGCCTCCTGTTACCATCCGCCTTAGACGCACAGTTCGGGACCCCCTACCCGAGATCTGCCGGTTTTAACACCGACAACGCCCTTATCCTTAGCCACGTATGCTGCATACTCCCCGCTAGTATCTTCCTCGCCGGTACCTTCCCCGCCGGTCTCGGCGCCGCCGTCGGTGCCGGCGCCGTCGGTGTCGATGTCGGCGTCAGTACCACCATCGAGGCCGACCTGCAAACCTTGACTTTGCATTTTCTTAGCAGTCAAATAGTCGAGGTATTCTTGTTCACCCTCATAATCCATCTTGTCTGCATCCTGGTCAGAAGGCCCAGTTTCTTCATTGTTTGACATGTTTCCTATGATTAAGTCTCCTCGTTTAATTATAAAACTATGAAAAAAAAGAAATGACATAAAAAAGAAATCTATGTTTGCCGGAATGTCGTTTCCGAGCACTCGATATGCCTACTATCTATCACAAATCATGCCAAAATTCACAGAAAATTTCGGCATGACCTTTGCTAAAAAATGGACATATCGAGAGCCTGAAATTCACCGGAACAGAAATGAATCAACATTCCGGCATAACATAGGCCACTTGAATCATTTACCCCGCACATAATCATCATGTCCAAATTTCCAAATATGACATGTCCAAAACACCACATGTCCACATATATAACCTAATTAACCACCTGCCCTAACTAAAACCTAACTAAATTAACCAAAAAACCTAGCTACCAGAGAGAGGAGGAGAGGTGGGGGTTTACAGAGCGTGCAGGCCCGACAATGGCCGAGGTTGGGGGGGGTCGGGGTCGGGGTCGGGCGCCGGGGCAGGAGCCGGGGTCGGGGTCAGGGCCGGGGTCGTGGGCGAGCGCCGGGGTCGGGGTCAGGGGCCGTGGGCGAGCGCCGGGGTCGGGGTCGGGGGCCGGAGCTGGCACCGGGGTCGGTCGGCGTCGGGGTCGGGGGCGAGCGCAGAGGCACGGCGAGGGCTCAGGCGGCGCGACAGGGGAAGAGAGAGTGTGGGGATTTGGGGGAAAAGAGGCAGGATGAAGAGAGGAGTGGGGATTTTCGGGGTTAAGTGGGCATAGTAGTAGCGCCTTTAGGCAAAACGCGCTATAGCTACTCGAGGTAGCTATAGCGGTTTCGTGTAGAAACCACTACTGCTACCTTGACTAGTTGTAGATATTTTCTGAAAAACGCACTGCTGCTATAACCAGTAACAGTTTTCCCGTTTGTTTTCCTTTATTTTCTCTCACATTTTCTGAGAGCAGTTAACTAAGTGTGTATACAAAATAGGAACATATATATTACATCATTTGACTGATAACATACGGTTCCTCAGCGTTGACATTTTTGTTTTTGAGTAAGCTTCTTTCCATTCTTGTTCGGTGAAGAATAATTGTGCCCCTCATTGTGACTTTGCCTTTTCCATGGAGTACCATTTTTCTTAGGTAATGTAGTATTGATTCTTCTTTTGACGTATACTTCATCATCATCATCATTTTCCCTCATTGGTTGCCGTACTGATCATAGTCTTCCTCGTTGGCGACTCCATCCATTCCAATGATGTTCCTTTTGCCTCACCTCACGACAACACAGCTGGGATTGTGCGGGTCGGTTATGAAGAAGCATTGTGTCACGTGCTTAGCGTGTACCCATGGCTCATTTTTTTGCGATAGGGTTCACGGTAGCGCTCTTGGCGTCGGGTATAGTCATGGTAGGAAATTCCGGTTTTCTCTTTCGACATTCTTAGCCCATCTGACACGGAACATCGTCGTGTTGTGCAGTCTAGACTAGTCAAGCTCCCAGATCTCCTCGACCCTTCCGTAAAATCTTTCAGTTGCGCCGTTGTCGCTGCCGGTCATTCATTCCATCATCACTCCTGAGTTCTAATCATCACTGTCCATATCTTTGGCCTCCATGTAGAATGTGTATCCCTTGATATCGTATGCCTGATAGGTTAGGAGGTTGGGCGAGGGGCCATATGGTAAGGCGAGGGGCCGGGTCATCCATGAGTGGAGAGCTCTGGGTGGACTAGTTAGTGAGTCGCCAAGTCTGACCGGGTCATACTTCCGGCCGGGTCATACCGCGGGGTATATCCCCAACATCGACCATTTAGAGTAGAGCGTTGGCAGAGTTCATCGCGGAATGGAAGCCTACTGTGGATGAAGAAGTGTCAGAGACAGTTATCCCCAGGAAGGAGGCACCTCGGGAGTGGATTATGTATTTTGATGGTGTTGTCTCGTTGCAGGGTGTCGGGGCTGGCGTGCTTCTTGTTGCACCCACCGGAGAGCATCTCAAGTACGTAGTTCAAATGCACTTTCCTTGGGATAAGGCACCAACAATCTTGCTGAGTATGAAGGGATGCAAGCTTGTGGTGAGGCAAGTCAGGCTCAAAATTGCGGTTGAGTTGGGAATCAAGAAGTTGATCGTCCACGGAGACACGCAGCTTGTGGTGAGGCAAGTTAATAAGGATTATCAAAGTCTGTTGATGGAGGCATATGTGGATGAGGTAAGGAGGCTAGAGGAACACTTTGATGGAATGCAAGCAGAGCACGTGCCGCGTGCGGAAAACCACATCACTGGCAATCTATCAAAGTGTGTGGCACAAAAGCTGCCTGTGGAACCATGGACTTTTGTCCTCCACCTAACCCAACCATCAGTATCCCCTTCAATGATGGCCAAGAAGAGGAAGAAATTGGACTCCGGCAAGTATCTCCCGGCAGGGCTCCCCGAAGCCGTTGGTAGAGAGGTTGTCGAGAATGACTCCACTTCGGTTGGTGAGCAGCACCCTTCCGTGGAGCCGCATGTTCTTGAAGTCGAGGCAAGCGCTCCCATGGATGAGGAGGTGCCTTTGATCCTTGTTGTTGAGCGACAACCTCCAACCTTGGTGCAACACATAGTCCACTACCTTCAAACATGAGAACTTCCCGAAGAGCAAGAAGAAGCTGAAAGAGTGGCCCGACGATCTAGTATGTATCAATTTGTCGATGACACTCTATACAGAAGAAGGCCAAATGGCATGAAACTGAAGTGCATCTGTCGGGAAGATGGACTGGAACTGTTGGCAGAGATACACAAGGGTACGCGCGGTTTTCACATTGGATCAGGGGCCCTGGTTGGAAAAGATTTCCGACAAGGTTTCTATTGGCCCACGACCCTCCAAGATGTGATTGAACTAGTCGCCAGGTGTGAAGCCTGCTAGTTCCACTCCAAGAACATCCATCAATCAGCTCAAGCTCTCCAGACAATCCCTTCATCCTGGGCCTTCTCGGTCTGGGGGCTCAACATCTCGGGCCCCTTTCCCCGTGCTACCGGGGCTTCGAATTCTTGTACATCGCCATCTACAAGTTTACAAAGTGGCCGGAAGTGGAACCAATGAGGAAAGTGATCGCACAGTCAGCTATCAAGTTCATGAAAGGATTGGTGTGCCGATTTGAAGTGCCCGCTAGGATAATCACTCACAATGGCACCCAATTCACGAGCTGCGCCTTCATGCAGTACATCCAAAACCTTAGAAGCAAGGTCTCCTTTGATTTCTTTTCTCATCCCCGGAGCAATGGACAAGTTGAGAGGATGAATGCTAAAGTGCTGCGCGGACTCAAGATGAGAACTTTCGATAGGCTGTAGAAGTGTGGCAAACGCTGGATCGATGAGATGTCGGTGGTTCTTTGGTCCCTCCGTACGACACCGAATCGAGCTACTGAGCAGACTCCCTTCTCCCTATTATATGGCACAGAAGTAGTGCTCCCTGCGGAACTCATATATGGGTCACCTCGAGTACTTGCCTATGATGAAGTAGCGTAAGAGCAGCTCCGGCATGACGATGTTGTGTTCCTCGAGGAAGATCGTCTTTAGGCCGTTGTGTGTGCTGCACGCTACCAGCAATCCTTAAGCCGCTATCATAGCCGCGGGATTTATGACCGGAGCCTTGAGGAAGGCGACGTCCTTAGGCATGTTCAATCCTCCAAGGGTTCCAACAAGTTGACACCAAAGTGGGAAGGCCCTTACTGAGTAGTACGAGTCACCAGACCTAGCGCAGTCCATCTGGAGACCGAAGATGGCATTAAGGTGCAAAACTCATGGAATATTGAGCATCTTCACAAGTTCTACCCGTGACGCACGGTTGCCGAGCTTAGCCACGGCAGCCACCTTTTGTACAACCCTTGTCGATGTGCATGTAACCCTTTGTACAAAGCCAGGCGCAGACCCTATGCAAAAATAATAAAATGAAGCGCTGGCATCTTGAACTTGCATGCATGCTTATTTAACTATGATTTTGCTATTTTGATTAGCCTATATAGATGAGCTCGTCTTCTACCATTTCTCCCTAACTACCAATATGAATCCTACCACGGATGAACTTTCTAGAGAAGAGGAGTGGAAACAAGCTTGCATATTGACCTCCAGCAGCAGACAGCAAATAAGTTCTTTCTTTTGTCTTTCATAATATACCACTGTGAGAAAAACTTTTGCGTACAAAACCCTTGTCATCCTCCAACATTTGTGCTCCCATTCCTTTGATCCAAAATTCAATTTGATCATGGTGATCGCAGCTGCATTTGGGAATGATGGTTGATTAAGGGCCAGCTCTCTTCCACGCTCCTAGCCACCAAGCATAGCCTTGCGGGAAGCAATGGAAGAAACAAGCAAGATGTCTTGCCGGAAAATCTTGTTTACTTAAAAGTATAAAGGAGTTGCTCCTTTGCATGGATATGACACATGCACAAGTACCCGGCAAACATGTATTTTTCATTAATGCGTAGAAAAACAAATACAAATCTCATAGGGTACAAATATGGATGGAAAAGATTACATAATTTAGGCTAAAGTTTGGCAAATGCCTACATGTTTTAGATTGAAAAAAGATAAGTGCCCTGTAATCCCTTTCTTTTTCCTCTCCTCCTAGGAACTACAGTAGGACGTGAAGAAGGCAAAAGGAGTGCCTGGGCAGAAGCCTAGCATGACCCCATCAGGGCCCGCGGACGCAGTCTGACAAGATCGAGAGAGCACGGACGAAGGTGATGGGCGGAGAGGGCGGTTAGACACCCTATTGATGGTGACCCCGACGCCTTGCCAGGGAAGAAGACCCAGGTGCAGATGGTGGTGCCCCCGACACCCTATTGATGGTGACGGCGTGTCCGGCGCTCAGCTGGAGTCAGAGTCGTCATCCTCCCGCTCGACGCCGTCATCTTCGTCATCACTTTCCGCCTCGTCACTGTTGCTCGAAGAGCAACTTTTTTCGTTGGTCGAGCTTTCTGCGTTGCACCCTAAGCGAGCACCCGAACGCCCAAAGACCTTGATGGAGATCAAGTTGGCCTCCATTAGCTTGCAATGGAGAATGTGCCCCACCACCATGCTATGTGCTTGAGCTAAGGTTTTCCAGACACACCGGAGAAGCATGACATGAGGTGTGGGGAACCCCACATCCACCTGCATGCTGCCGTTACTGTAGCCCCTCATGTGTAACCTCAATCCTAGCGACTGTTCTTCCTCCATCACCCGTGTGAAAGGGGTGGTGAGTCAAAGGCGGCTGCGTGGAGGCCCGCGCAGCTTGACAACGAACTCTAACGGCTGATCGTCGCCATGGCCTTCATTCGGGGCCAGGGCGGCTAGAGGAGGAGCGATCAGACCACCGCCATGCCCTCCTTGGCCCCGAGCACCACGATGGCCGCGCCCTCGTCCTACCATGTCACCTTTTGTGCTGGACTTTGCCCCTGCATCCCCAGCAGGGGGAGCGAGGCGCTATCGAGTAGAAGCCCTTGTCACCGCTACTGGAGTACTACCATGACCTCTTCCCCTCACCATAGTGGAAGAGGGTTACGAGGAGAAGAAGAGGGAGATGTGTGTGGGGATGAGCCCTTCGCCCATGCCTCCTTTTATAGGAGAGCATGGACGGGGGCTGGCTACTCACTGATGACCCACAAGTGTAGGGGATGTATCATAGCCTTTTCGATAAGTAAGATTGTCGAACCCAACGAGGAGCAGAAGGAAATGATAAGCGGTTTTCAGCAAGGTATTCTCTACAAGCATTGAAATTATCCTAACAGATAGTTTTGTGATAAGGTATTTGGTAATGGGTAACAAGTAATAAAAGTAAATAAGGTGCAGCAAGATGGCCCAATCCTTTTTGTAGCAAAGGACAAGCCTGGACAAACTCTTATATAAAGGAAAGCGCTCCCGAGGACACATGGGAATTATCGTCAACCTAGTTTTCATCACGCTCATATGATTTGCGTTCGGTACTTTGATAATTTGATATGTGGGTGGACCAGTGCTTGGGTACTACCCTTACTTGGACAAGCAACCCACTTATGATTAACCCCTATTGCAAGAATCCGCAACTACAACAGAAGTATTAAGGTAAACCTAACCATAGCATGAAACATATGGATCCAAATCAGCCCCTTATGAAGCAACTCATAAACTAGGGTTTAAGCTTCTATCACTCTAGCAACCCATCATCTACTTATTACTTCCCAAAGCCTTCCTCTAGGCCCAAACAATGGTGAAGTGTCATGTAGTCGATGTTCACATGACACCACTAGAGGAAAGACAACATACATCTCATCAAAATATCGATCGAATACCAAATTCACATGACGAGTTATAGAAAGACTTCTCCCATGTCCTAAGGAACAAACGCAACTACTCTCAAAGCATATTCATGTTCATAATCAGAGGGGTATTAATGTGCATAATGGATCTAAACATATGATCTTCCACCAAGTAAACCAACTAGGATCAACTACAAGTAGTAATCAACACTACTAGCAACCCACAGGTACCAATCTAAGGCTTTGGGACAAAGATTGGATACAAGAGATGAACTAGGGTTTGAGATGAGATGGTGCTGGTGAAGATGTTGATGGAGATTGACTCCCTCCCGATGAGAGGGTCGTTGGTGATGACAATGGTGATGATTTCCCCCTCCCGGAGGGAAGTTTCCCCGGAAGAACAGCTCCGCCGGAGCCCTAGATTGGTTCCGCCAAGGTTCCGCCTCGTGGCGGCGCATTTTCGTCCCGTGAGCTTGCTTATGATTTTTTCCTCGATGAAAGACTCCATATAGCCAAAGATGGGCATCAGAGGGCCACCAGGGGGCCCACGAGGTAAGGGGGCGTGCCCAGGGGGGTAGGGCGCGCGCCCCCACCCTCATGGATGGTGGGTGGCCCCCCTCTGGTACTTGTTTCGCCCAATATTTTTTATATATTCTGAAAAGAATTCCTGTGGAGTTTCAGGACTTCTGGAGATGTGCAGAATATGTCTCTAATATTTGCTCCTTTTCCATCCCAGAATTCCAGCTGCCGACATTCCCCCTCTTCATGTAAACCTTGTAAAATAAGAGAGAAAAGGCATAAGTATTGTGACATAATGTGTAATAACAGCCCATAATGCAATAAATATCGATATAAAAGCATGATGCAAAATGGACGTATCAACTCCCCCAAGCTTAGACCTCGCTTGTCGTCAAGTTAGCCGAAATCGAAAAATATGTCCACATGTTTAGAGATAGAGGTGTCGATAAAAATAAAATACAGACATGAGGGCATCATGATCATTCTTAGAATAGCAACATATATATTGCCATATGATCTCCCATGCTAAAGTAACAACTCATTCACATACTCAAGTATGAATCAGAAGCTTCATTGAAACCAACAAACTATAATCTCAGTCATTGAAGCAATTGCAATTTATCATAACATAGGAAAGAGTCAATATAAGAGCTTCTCAGCAAGTCCACATACTCAACCATCAATTAGTCTTTCACAATTTCTAATACTCACGCGATATTTATGGTTATGAAGTTTTAATCGGACACAGAGAAAGATAGGGTCTTATAGTTTTGCCTCCCAACTTTTTACCTCAAGGGTAATGTCAACAATAATAGTTTATGAAAACCCGCGTCCAATTAGCCATATATATCAGGATCTTTCCAACACATTGTGCTTGCCAAAGGATAAAATGTAGAAAGGAAAGGTGAAGATCACCGTGACTCTTGCATGAAGTATAAGATAAAATGAAAGATAAGCCCTTCGCAGAGGGAAGCAGAGGTTGTCATGTGCTTTTATGGTTGGATGCACAAAATCTTAATGCAAAGGAACGTCACTTTATATTGCCACTTGTGATATGGACCTTTATTATGTAGTTCGTCGCTTTTATTTCTTCCAAATCACAAGATCGTATAAAGCTTATTTTCTCCACACTAATAAATCATACATATTTAGAGAGCAATTTTTATTGCTTGCAACGATGACAACTTACTTGAAGGATCTTACTAAATCCATAGGTAGATATGGTGGACTCTCATGGCAAAACTAGGTTTAAGAATATTTGGAAGCACAAGTAGTATCTCTACTTGGTGCAAAGAATTTGGCTAGCATGAGAGGGAAAGGCAAGCTCAACATGTTGGATGATCCATGACAATATAATTTATCTTAGATGTAAGAAAACATAACCCATTACGTTGTCTTCCTCGTCCAACGTTGTAACATCCCAAAATTCTAAATTTTCGAATGTTATAATAAATAGATAGGTTGATTGTTTGTTTGATTGTTGTGTGATTGATTTAGTGAAATTCGAAACTTTTTGAAAGTTAAATGAGAGGGAATAAAAGGACTTTCCCAAACTTCCATATTTGCTTTCTGATCTCCATGAATTCAAATTCTTTTCAAATACAAAACCCTTGAGCGAAGATGATATGACTTCTTCCATTTAAATTAAATGAAAGGGTATTTGAAAATAATTGAATTTCATTTGGAAATATTTCAATTCATAAACTTCATGCAGCTCAATGATTTTCATGAGAGAAGATAAAATGACTTCTTCAAATTATATGAAATATGAGTTGGGAGTTTCAAAGAATTAAATTCAAAGTTCTTTTGAATTTATTTTCAGTTTGGAGTTATTTGAGTTTTATTCAAATTATTTTTCTCCAAAAATAAAATATATGGAAATTAGGGTAACATGATACCCTACAATAGAAAATTGGAGAGAAATAAATTTGAAATCATATTGATATTTTTTAAAATGATTTTTATTGGATTTTATTAGACCAGTAGCACTCTTTGAATTATCTAAATTTGTGTGAATTTTATTTAATGCTAGGAAAATGTTCATCTTGTAGAAAATCTTTTTCTGCAAATTTTGGTATATTATATGCCTATATAAAAAATTTAAAAAAAAATTGTACGTGATGCCCATATTTTGTAGAAAATCTAAATTTCTGCAAATTTTATTTTGTTATTCGGTTTTCCTTCTGTTCTTATTTTAAAAAAATTGTACGTGATGCCCATATTTATTTATCGCCTACATGCGCAGTATATTAGCTTCTGGCGCCCCATTGTTTTTTTCTCTCTTAAATGGGCCAGGTCCAGCCAACCTTTTTAGGCCGAATTTTGTTTAAAAAAAACTGCAACGCAGCGTGCGCGCGGCCGGCCGAAGGCCTTTAGGCCCATCCGCCTCTTTTCTTCTCTGTTTCGTATATTTTCGTCTACGTTTAGTTCCACATTGCCTAGCCTTTAACCCCTAAGCCCCCTTTCCACCAATAAATATAGACCCATAGAGCCTCCAAAAATCATCCGATTCGGGTTAAATCAATATTTTTGTTTGACTAGATCCATTTAAGAAAAATATTTTTTTCCTCTCCGACGCGACTTCTAGAAGTTGTCTCCTCTCTCCAAAGTCGTCTTTTCTCTGCCTTATAAATGTATTTTTTTTCTTCATATACTTCCGTAGTTTATTATTTTTAGACTAATACGATAGAATAATTAGATTATTTTTAGACTTAACCGTAGCTATTTTTTTCGTAAAACAGCTTGGCCCTGATTTTTCAAATAGCCATAACTTTTCACTCGTTTATCCAAATTAGATGAAACCAGCGCCTATAGCTTCGTCTTGTTTTCACATATCCAGTGAACCTGTCACATCAACTTTTTGAAATTTTTAAACTAGAAACACATCATGAACTCCGACAGTCCGTGGTACTCCAACTTGTTGGCCACTTCTCCCATACGCTCCAAAACTCGGTATGGTCCTACAAATCTCGGGGCTAACTGTCCCTTAACTCCAAATTGTTTAACTCCTCGCAGAGGGGTCACACGAAGACATGCTCTGTCTCCAATTTCATAGACTACCTCCTTGCATTTTTGAAGTCTGCATAACTCTTCTGCCTGGACTGAGCTACCTTCAGTCTATCTCGAATCAACTTAACATTCTCTTCTGACTCCTTGATCACATTTGGTCCAAACAACTGACGTCTCCAACTTCATCCCACACACTCTTGGGGTAACGCACATATTCTAGCCTAAACCACCAGTACGAACTCTATTGTCCGACAACCTTCATACAGAAGTCCCCTCCAATAACAATTCATCTGCTGGATGTGCGGGTCTTCTAAACATATACTGCAATATTTTTGTTGTATGAACTAAGATCCATATTGAACGGATTATATACAATTAAATTATTGTTTTCCTCTCTCCGCAGCAACAATACACTCAGTGGGCGAGTTATCCTTATCTTGCCAGGGTCAAGGCTTTTCCTAGATTAGACAGGTGCATCGTCATCCCTCTCTCCACATAGCTCCTTAGAATTGCACACATTTTTCCTCTGTCCATCTTATGAAAATCGCATATTTTTCTTATTCCTCCTCTATACAATATCATGGTGTAGTTCTTCCGATAAAGTTTAATCATCTGCCATAGGGCACAATCAATAAAATCACATTTTTATTGGACAGTATTTACACCAATCGAATAATTAGCGAATATTTTTTTCATTCTACAAATGATCTTCTACGAAACTCGCTCTACGCTCTTTTTATTCCTTATTTTCACATGTTCTTCTCAAAATACAACACACGCCTTTCGATATCCCTGATTAAATTAATCAAATAGGACCAATACATTTCTCACTTTTCAGCTCCTGTTATCACATTACTTCTCAAGTGTCTATTGATTGAAGACACAAAGCGGCCTATCAAAGCCTTCTATCGGCTCCACCTAAGTGTTTTTCACACTATCCTGGATCCCTCTGGTGTCGACATTCTCTACACTTTTGCTCAGAAAGGAAAGTGTCCTTCCCCAACATTATCATTCCGTAAATTTTATCTTAGATTCTGATACTATACTTAATACACGTTACGTGTTTTGACTCTGTTATTGTGTCTCAATTGTCTCGTTGAGGTTCAGTATGACCCTCCTCGGCATTCTTGTGAGTTCGATCCTCTTTTTGCAAATATGCTAATAAAAAGCTTTGGATCCTATATAGAACTACGCTACCGCTGCTCCATGCCTGGGCGCTCCAAAATTCCTCCAGCATTTTACATTTCCCTTTTGGCTTATGTTAGTCAAATTCATGCATTCATAGCTTTCTTATTTTCCTGTCAAGGAGGAGTGTCCTTATATTTCTTCTACTTTCCTGCTTGTTTGTGGAAATTTACTTAATCCCCAGTTTTCAATATCACCGATATTTTGGGAGATCGATCGTTCTTCCTTTCTCTCGATTCACACTACTTTGATAGCTAAGATCTTGTGTAGTTGAGTTTGATGCGGTCTTCATTTTAGGTCGTTCTATTCTGATTGTCTACTGCCCTTTCATCACTAGTGTCTCTTCTTGATTAACAATGTTCAAATGGGCTCAGCTATTTGTAACTCGTAGCTATCTTTTTCTGTCCCGTAGATGACTGTCGTGTTATGATAGCCTCAATGGGTACTAGGATCTCTGATGCATGGCGAAGCCAGGATCAGTGGGTAGTCTCTCATTTCACCACAAGACATAAAATGACTCATACTGGCCTAGGTCCAGCTTCGTTTCTCAACTGCCGACAGTCCTTTCTCCTTTGCTAATTCAATCATTCTCTATTTTCACTTCATATGTCTCCATGTATGATGGTGTTTTATTTATTTAGCATTTTCTCAGAATTACAATACTTAACGCTACACCAAGACTTAATTGCCTATCCCTTTCATGATTAAGGAGATTTCAACCTTCTTGGGACAAATCAAGCTAAAGACTTTAGTGGCTCGAGAAGGTGCAAATCTTTAATATGTTTTACAAGATGGTTAGGGTTATGATCCTTGCTTCATGATGTGGTACAGGTCCTTCCACCAGTGACATGACACCTTTTCAGCACTAAAAGAGATGATGGGTTCTACCTTGATTTCATGTCATATCTATATAGTAGTTCTATCTACTCCATGCCTTTTCTCATGTGCGTATCCTATATGGTCCGTCTCCGAATTGACTCATTCTCAGTCCAGCTATGTAGAAAGTTATTAAGCATATCTTCTCATTCACATTCCTCTTATATTGAGAGTCCATGGTCTTATGGGATATGCTCATAAGAGTGAATAGGAGAAGGCGATAAGTGACACGAATTCAGAGCCAGCAATTTGGTTAGAGAAAGACAGGATATTTTCTTTTGTGGCCTAGTCGGAATAGATAAGATTGTCATATCATATGAATTACACAATTGAAACACCACAAGGTTCGTCGCATCGAGCAACTCATTAAACGTACAACACATCTGGGGTAGGGTAATTGAAGACGGCACCTGGTTTGCGTTCTTAAAACTCGCTAGGCAATATCTTCATGCGTCGTTTGCTAAACTCCTATACGTACTATTGTTCATTGGTACCTGCGTCCAATTGGCTCTTCCCGTAGACCAATGCTGTGTCGTTCTACATTGATTTCTCTTGTCGCTAGTTTATTCATAATGGTTACCGCCTGCACGCCAGGGAAGCGTCCATCATACGTGTACGGACCCTTCATGAGATATGCTTGTGAGTTTAAGTTTAACTAAGACTAAATCCTATATGTCTTCTGTGTCAGACAATCCCCTATCGCAAGCTATATTAGTAGAGCCTCTAGTGACTGCTTTGAATTAGAGTCTCTCTGGACGACGATCTACCTCCGTTACTAGTCTCGAGGGGTTGCTCCTCCTAGCAAGCTTGCTACTATCTAGGGTCCCTGGATCTCATGAAATCTCTCTTGTCAAACATTTAAGCAACAATATGTAGGGAAGTAAGGTTTATGGCTCTTGTCAGTGTCCATCTTTATTCTTTTTGGTAAGATCAATACCCTGCCGGTTCTCCTCTCCCATCTAATGTGCTAGCCCTTCCAGAAAACTAGTGTGTCTCGCTGACTCTACGATCTAACCGTACATACTTCACCTTCTTGCCTTGCTTTAGATTGCCACAATCAAGCTAACACAGCTCTTAGCGCATCTAAATTCTTTACCAAGTGGCGGATAGTGAGGCATGCTATAACTCAGCAGCAATCCAAGCGTGACGAGAATAGGCCATAGATCGGCGGTAAACGATATCGGTTATAGCGTTGCTTTGTTGTGGGATTATAAATTAGCCCAAGTATCATTCGATATGTTGACACTCTGCCACTTAAAGGTTCTTCTCTTGTACAGAAACTATCAAGTCTCATGCTCGCTTGTTTTCAGTTCGCTTCTCATAATAACCATTGATCATCTCGATAATTGTACACCTTCCATAGTCGCCAATCTCCATAAGGGTTAGCATCGTTTCTGAGGTGGTAAGCATCACCGAATAGTCCTATGGACTTCTTGCGTTGAGCCTTTAGATTCTACTTGTCACGTTCTTGATAGTCAGGTCTTTCTAATGTAACCTGTGGTTGCTAATTGATTTCTATGTTCGACATTAATTCATATCATGCACCGGAAATTAACCTCTTCCTTTTCACGAAGTGTGTTCATATAAGTTGTTTCGCAATTTATCTGTTAGCTTGCTTGGTTGGTAAGTGTCAGTACACGTGTTATTCTGTTAATCATTTTGGTGAATTGAACGAAAGAAAGTGGAGACATGGAGGTTACATAGGCGCATCTTCCTCCAAAAATAGAGGTCAAATAGCTATTGAAACCAAACGCTCAATAAGAGAACAGAGGAGTTAAAGGTCTATTTATATATGTAATGGGTATAAATCCTTGTATGTGCAGAGTAAAGTCTTGGGTGAACATATGAGTGCTTGCTGTTGACGTTTTTACGTCTAAAAGAGGCTCACGTTATAACCCATTACATAAGAGCCATTGTTTCTTCTACGATCACACGACTCTCAAATGTATCGGACCCACTCGTACCGTGATTATGGAATTCAAGCAGTTCTCTGCGCTTAAGCTTTCTTCCCTGGATTCCCGGTTGCTCTACATCACCAATACCCTCGTATCCTCTAATGAGGCGTATTATAAGACTGAGGTAGAAATACACTATGGGTATACCAAGTCTAACACAGGTCTAAAAATAAGTTAACCCTTCCCACACTTCTCATAATAGGTAGATTGTTGAACCAAAGGACATTTCGTCATTGATTTTGCCATCCACAGGAAACCATACTATCTGTGACCGAAAGATTGGAAGGTGTGGTAAGAAAATCGATTAAACCCGTAGTATAATCCACTTAATCTTTGATCGTGTATATGGTAAGATACGAAATTTTATTTCCTACACTCCAACTTTTTGTTGCTCCTTAGGGTGGCAATTATGGAAGAGAGATTTGTTGTGCTTGCATACCACCAAAGTGTGGTTTGTTTTTGTTAATCTTGCACGTCTCTCACAAGAATTTGAGGACAGAAATACTCCACAACATTGTTTACTTATCCGCAATTCCCTCAACTTTACTGAGTTAGAGAATTAGAGTGATTCTATGAAGTATTACGTATTAGCGATTAACTATGTGGAGGATTTACCTCTGTTATAAATCCTTGAGTACTGTGTGTGTGAGCATACCGATCCAGGGATGACACTTAAGCACAGAGACTTGATCCATTCAGGTCGGGTCGCTACAAGATGGTATCAGAGCACATGTTGACTGTAGGACGTGACCCTAGAAACTAGCAAGCCCATAGCAAAGATTTTTCTCTACAACTTTCCCTTTCAAAAAAAGACCTTTTACCTCTCTTCTCTTTTGAGCTTATTCAAATATTCCCTTTTAGTGAGACCATACCCCTTTTCCCTTTTGTTCACTCAAAGATTCGACGGATGAGACCACCCCAAGAAGTACAAGATATTGGACAACTAAGACCACTTCGGAATGAAGAGTATTTTCCGTGCATCTGAATAATGGAAACTACAACAGTTAAAGACCGAAGACAAGTAGAATTTGAAGGCTCTGAAGAATTCCTAGATTTGTATGACCTAGGAAGGCTACCCTTATGGAACTTGGCAGACTATGGAAGTTGTCAATACCCGAGATCAAGGTCTATCGGAGAAAGACTGAAACAAGGAGCATGAGAACTTGAAGTTTTGTCAAAGAAAACCCTAAGGCAGGAGATATCAACTATGGAATGATAGCTTGGGAATGATAAGAGCAGAAACACAGCTATCCATGATGTTATCGCCCGCTTATGCTATTGTCACCGTGCTGAGTTAAGCATGCATATACATGGAAGGATTAGATGGTAGAAGGCTGATGGAGCATCTAACAGCAAGAGGTGAAGTTTTAACCTTAGCTAGTGTATCACCAGGATCTGGAGTATTACATCAAGAAGTTAAGATGGACCTACAAGAAGCAGTATTTTGACAAGGAAGTATTTCATGAGGAACTCAGGACCCTGAAGATGAGAGTAGCCAAGCTGGAGGAGCAAAACCTCGAGAAACCGGAGATTCGTCAGGAACTAGATCATGGTTCATGCCAAGGATGTTGAAACCTAGAAGTTTGAAACGCAACTCCAGAATATTAAAGGACGTCACGAGAGACTTCGCGTCAACAGAGTTGATCTGGCAAAAGAACTTGAGAAAGACAAGCATGATCGGAAGAAGCCATTGGAGGCATGAACAAGACTCGTAGAGTTAGACGACCATGAAGATTTATTGACCTTTAGAAGACCAAACCCTGTCCTATACCTACGTTAGATGCGACGATTGTGAGTTGTCATTTGTTTGATGTTTTTCGACAGCCACAACAAAAATCTGTCTTTTCAAAATTGCTGCTTGCATTGTGTGTATCCCTCTCTATCTCTCTTATCTCACCCCAAACCCATGGACCCAATAGAGGATGAATGAAGATGAGCTTATATTTTCTGGACCGATGAGTCAATTGGAGACGGACCAATGGATTCAGAACATGGAGGATCACATGGAGAATAACCCTATAGTTGGACATGATATGACCCATCATGCTCTTTAGTGCTTTGAAAGAGGTGCTGCTACTTGGTGGAGGATGTACCAAACCATCAATGGAAGGCAAGGAGTAACCACTTGGAAAGAATTTAAGTTGACTTTGCCAAAGTCTCGGCTTGTGTCCCAGAAGTTGAAGCCTTATGGAAAGGATATGAATAAACCTTGTGCATGCAAGATTTGTGGAGAAATAGGATACACCCATAAAGAACACAAGGATGAATGCCCTAATTATGAAGGAAGTCACCCAGTTGAAGAATGCCGAACTAGGCAGATTACTTTTTTCTTGTGTGAAGGGACTACCCACTATCCTGCTCAGTGTCACATTTACCCCATGGTACAACGAACCATCTAGCAGAAGAAAGAAGTAATAAAAGGAGCCCTCATGGAAATTTTAGAAGAAGCTGTGATGAAGGAAGAGATGGAGGACACACCTAAAGAAGACCCGAGTAAACCCTACACTAAGTCTTGCTATTCATGTGGAGAAGAAGGACACATCTCCCAAAATTGTTTGAATGGGGATCTAGTAGAATTCCCGACAGAGGAAGTAGAATATGACCCATAGGAAATAGAAGCCTTGATTGGAATGGAAAAGTCCAGGAAGAGAAACCGATTGGAGCCCAGGAGGGACCTGAGTCATATCACCTGTTGCAGGTGCAAGGAGTCAGGGCACTACCTCAACAGTTGCCCAAAAAGTAAACCTCGATACTTGTCAGAAGTAATATGTTTTAGTTGTAATGGAGCAGGGCACTTTGCCAGAGAATGCCCCAAGGAGAAGGAAACTTGTGCTAGATAGTTGAGTTTGCAACAAAAGAAATGGAGTAGTAGAAGTGAGAATATTTCCTTTTATATTGAGGTGTTGATTTGAGACATGTAATGGAAAAGCGAGAGATCGTAATCATTTGAGGATGAATAAAGTTAGCATCGTTGGTACTGATATGGATTTTATGAGTTGTTACCCTATGAAGAAGAATTTTGACCATTTTTGAGGATATGAGAAATATGGTCTATGGAAGATTTGTGCATTTTAAGGGTGGTAGTGCCCTGTAAGAACCCTTGACCCCTGGAAAAGATAAGGATACCCCACTGAGTGTATTTCGGATAAAATGAATACGAGTTTTGTCTCGATATGTGTGATGCCCCAAGAGTATGTGGGATGAAGTTGGAGACCGTCGGTTGTTTGGACCAAATGTGATCAAGGAGTCAGAAGAGAATGTTAAGTTGATTCGAGATAGGCTGAAGGTAGCTCAGTCCAGGAAGAAGAGTTATGCAGACTAAAAAATGCAAGGAGGTATTCTATGAAATTGGAGACAGAGCATGTCTTCGTGTGACCCCTCTGCGAGGAGTCAAATGATTTGTAGTTAAGGGAAAGTTAGCCCCGAGATTTGTAGGACCATACCGAGTTTTGGAGCGTATGAGAAGTGGCCAACAAGTTGGAGTCACCCGAAGGACTGTCAGGAGTTCAAGATGTGTTTCACGTTTCCCAGTTGAAGAAGTGCCATGCAGAGATGGCCAATATTCCCCTGTAAGGACGCTTGACCCTGGAAAGGATAATGATGTTCCACGAAGTGGAATATGGACTTCATAAGTATAAGTTTTTATCTCGGTATGAGGGATATCCCACGAGGATGAAGTAGATAAATTACTATTGGATATAAAGGAGGTATGATGTCGGAAATATGGATCAATGGAAACTCCATGATGAGTCTGAGTAATCATGTCCTAGTTTGGTGCCAATAGAAGGAAGGAAGACAGTACAATTGGATGGATTTAAGAATACTAGGAAGTTGGAAGTTGGAATAATGATCAGTTGCCCGATGATAAGTTCAAGGACTACAAGTGATGAGATGGGCCATAACCCACATGGCCCCAGGACCTGCAAGAAGCAAGCACATTCTTGCTGAGGAAAACCCTGGAGGAAGATACCACGTTTATCGGCAGACAATTTTATAGGAGTTAACGCAAAACCTGAGAGTTGTGAAGGAACGATAGATGTTTGTTTGGCTTGCAGAATCAATGGATATTATCCGAACTTAGTTCGTCAACAAGAGAAATTTTGCAATGCTTGTGAGGATGACCGAGTGTTATAATGCGAGATTCGCTAAACCGTATACAAGGTAATGATTTGGGTGCGGGGTGGATTGATCACCATACCGACATACTCTTATTATTCGCCTTGCTATATGGAATGGTAAATTTGAGTGACTTACCTATAGTAGAGAGACGACGATCAAAACCTTGTTTAAGCCTTAGAATGGTATAGGTATTTTTCCCTTGTACAAGGCAGTTTTTGCCAACCGTAGATTATACGGCGAGGATCAACCCAGACCCATTTCCTGCAGGAGAAACCATAAATGGTTGACCACCATGAGATATCGATAGTTGTTTAGTATTGGCGCCAGACCCGACAGCTAAGAGGACCCAGTCACAGAAGAACCTTACCTAGATGAAAGACACAAGAATTGAGGAAAAGGTTATGCCACTACCGAAAGAGCCAGATAAGGAATTATCCTGAAGATCTGAGAAGACTGACAATGTTAATAATATGGATGAAGTATATGAGTTTCGAGGGAACCGTAACCATGCTTCTAAGAGTGGTAGCACCCCAGACCCCTGTGGCGATTGATGGATTTTGAGGAGACCCCCAAACCCTAACCTTTTTCTTGCTAGCCTCTCCGAATCTCGAGGACGAGATTCATTTTAAGGGTGGTAGGTTTGTAACATCCCAAAATTCTAAATTTTGGAATGTTATAATAAATAGATAGGTTGATTGATTGTTTGATTGTTGTGTGATTGATTGAGTGAAATTCGAAACTTTTTGAAAGTTAAATGAGAGGGAATAAAAGGACTTTCCCAAACTTTCATATTTGCTTTCTGATCTCCATGAATTCAAATTCTTTTCAAATACAAAACCCTTGAGCGAAGATGATATGACTTCTTCCATTTAAATTAAATGAAAGGGTATTTGAAAATAATTGAATTTCATTTGGAAATATTTCAATTCATAAACTGCATGCAGCTCAATGATTTTCATGAGAGAAGATAAAATGACTTCTTCAAATTATATGAAATATGAGTTGGGAGTTTCAAAGAATTAAATTCAAAGTTCTTTTGAATTTATTTTCAGTTTGGAGTTATTTGAGTTTTATTCAAATTATTTTTCTCCAAAAATAAAATATATGGAAATTAGGGTAACATGATACCCTACAATAGAAAATTGGAGAGAAATAAATTTGAAATCATATTGATATTTTTAAAATGATTTTTATTGGATTTTATTAGACCAGTAGCACTCTTTGAATTATCTAAATTTGTGTGAATTTTATTTAATGCTAGGAAAATGTTCATCTTGTAGAAAATCTTTTTTCTGCAAATTTTGGTATATTATATGCCTATATAAAAATTTTACGTTTATTTTGTTATTTGGTTTTCCTTCTGTTTTTATTTAAAAAAATTGTACGAGATGCCCATATTTATTTATCGCCTACATGCGCAGTATATTAGCTTCTAGCGCCCCATTGTTTTTTCTCTCTTAAATGGTCCAGTCCCAGCCAACCTTTTTAGGCCGAATTTTGTTTAAAAAAAACTGCAATGCAGCGTGCGCGCGGCCGGCCGAAGGCCTTTAGGCGCATCCGCCTCTTTTCTTCTCTGTTTCGTATATTTTCTTCTACGTTTAGTCCCACATTGCCTAACCTTTTGACCCCTAAGCCCCTTTTCCACCAATAAATATAGACCCATAGAGCCTCCAAAAATCATCCGATTCGGGTTAAATCAATATTTTGTTTGACTAGATCCATTTAAGAAAAATATTTTTTCTCCTCTCCGGCGCGACTTCTAGAAGTTGTCTCCTCTCTCCAAAGTCGTCTTTTCTCTACCTTATAAGTGTATTTTTTTTCTTCATATACTTCCGTAGTTTATTATTTTTAGACTAATACGATAGAATAATTAGATTATCAATTTTCTACGTATTTACACGTTAGACCTTAACCGTAGCTATTTTTTTTTCTTTTCGTAAACAACTTTCCCTCATTTTTCAACTAGCCATAACTTTTCACTCGTTTATCCAAATTAGATGAAACCAGCGCCTATAGCTTCGTCTTTTTTTCACATATCCAGTGAACCTGTCACATCAACTTTTTGAAACTTTCAAATTTCGAATTTTTTTCAGATTCATATTCAAACTTCTTTTGGTCATATCTTTTTGTCCGTAACTCCGTTTGAGTTGATTCTTTTTGCAAATCAAAGCTCTTGACCTAAACTTTCCGATAAGGCCGAATTCACATAATTTTGGTACTGTTAGAAATTGTTTTATGTTGCAAGAGCTATTTTCTTGGTTTTGATGTTTTCCGAATCGACTTCTTCGATCTTTCTGGTCTTTTGAGTGATTGCTTATGTGTGGTTACTATTGCTTGATTACGATAGATTGACCGGAGTGTGACGAGTAGAGCTATCAAGATTTTTGAGTGCGAATCATCTTCATCAGCATTGCAGGCAAGTTCACACTTTGATCATACCTCTTTCATACCCAGTTTTTATTGCATTAGATCAAACCTCCAACATTGCATGATTAGGATCTAATTAAATTGTGGGATGGGAAGTAGTTGAGGTAGTACCTATTACCTGTTTATTATCAAACCCTTGGGAGTTACTGTTACGTTATGCTTACATGGACATGCTATGCTCGTAGACGTGGATTGGGTTTTGAAAGTATTCATGACAGATGTGAGATTGTTAATTAATGGTTTACTTAAGGTGGCAACTTAAACACACATCTGGGTGGATTGAGGCACCTGGGTATTCCAGGATTGCATATCTAGGCACCTGGGTAGACCAGGATTGCCTGTTTTTTATGGACCGCCACCCAGGCTCAAAGGGATCATGAGATTATTCATACTAGAAACTTCCGTGTGCAGCCACAAGCTATTATGGGCTCTAGCATAGTTGATTAAGTCGTGCGAACTCTTACAGGGTAGACTAGCAGATGTAGGGGAAAGTAGGTGTAACGGTCTATCCATCGTAAGGTGCTAGCGCTTCTGAAAGACTATGTCTCGGTCATCCGTTTCTCAAACACCAAGTAGTGCGAGAAATCCAACGGAGGCGATCGAGTCTTGTGGGGAAAAGTGCGCAAACCTGTGCAGAGTGTATAAACTAATCATGGTTAGCCGTGTCCCCAGTTATGGATGTCTTGAGTAAATAGTACCTGGATTATCATGTGAATCTCATCATGTTACTTTAAATTAAGTTTGTTGGTTTTAATGATGTTATTTAATTGGGATTGAGAATGCTGTCAACCATTCTCAATGTACAACAACCACCATGATAGTTAAATAAAATTTATTCCTTTGCAGTAGGGAAAAATTGGCTTTACGCAAAACTATAACCATAGAGATTTTCCACCAGCCAAATATGCATGTAGTGATAGCCTTTATTCATCATTCTCTATGGTGTGAATTTGCCAGTACATTCAATGTACTGACCCTTTGTGGCTGCAACGTCTCATGTTGCAGGATTATCTTATGACGAGTAAGTGATACGTTAGGGTTACGATTTCTACACTCAACTTTGCCGTTGGTGTTGATGGGAATCCACAACCTTGTTACTTCCGCTATTTGGATTGAGGTAATAGTATTTACGTTATTTTATACATGTGATTTACCTCTGTTATAAATCCTCGAGTACTGTGTGTGTGAGCATACCGATCCAGGGATGACACTTAAGCATAGAGACTTGATCCATTCGGGTCGGGTCGCTACAAACGTCAACTCTTTAGCATACCATACTTTAATGAGTGCTCACAATCATAAAACATGTCCAAGATAGTATATTTATATGTGAAAACCTCTCTTTATTTATTACTTCCTATTAATTGCAATGATGACAAAACTATGTTCGTCAACTCTCAACAACTTTTATTCATCATACCCTTTATATGTGAAGTCATTACTCTCCATAAGATCAATATGATCTCTTTATTTATTTTTATTTCTTTCTCTTTTATTTTATTCCCTCAAGATCATAGTAAGATAATCAAGCCCTTGACTCAACACTAATCTTTATTATATAAAGCTCACGGACTCGATTACATAGATGGATCATAAAGCAATACTCACAACTAGATCATGCTAAAACTTTATTCTACTAGATCAAGATATTACCAAAAGGATCGAACTAAGGAAAACGGTAAATATAAAAGTGATGGTGATACGATACTGGGGCACTCCCCCAAGCTTGGCTGTTGCAAAGGGGAAATATGACCTAGAGGTAATAATAAAGTTGTTATTTATTACCTTATATCATGAAAACTGTTTATTATTCATGCTAGAATTGTATTAACCGGAAACATAATACATGTATGAATACATAGACAAACAGAGTGTTGGGGATATGACTACCAGGAATGACCCGCCCAGGAGGGGCCGGGTCAATAGCAATGGCGGGTTAACTAAAGGAATCCCGAAGAGTACACAAGGTGACGGTTTATGATAAGGTTTGTAGTTGGGTGAAGCCCAGAGGCGGCTTAAGGCCCATGAGTATAAACCGCCATGTATGATAAGACTTGTAAAGTAACACATGTAAAAGACGTGACCGAGCCGGACACGTTGTATGAGCCGACCGGGACTCTGTAGGCCGCAGGGCGTCAACCCATGTATATAAGGGGACAACCCGGCGGCGGCTTAGGGCAAGAAACAACAAATCGAGAGCCAAGCTAGCGTATTTCGCTCCTTGGTCATCGAAACCTAGCAATACCACAACAATTGGACTAGGCTTTACCATCACCGCAAGGGGCCAAACCAGTATAAACCTCTCGTGTCCATTGTCCCGATTAACCCCTTTAAGCTTCCTAGTTGCGATGGCTCCACGACTAAGTCCTTTCACTAGGACATCTGCCGTGACAATTCCACGACAGTTGGCGCCCACCGTGGGGCCAGCGCATGGTGGATTTGAGTTCTTGAATGGCAGCTTCGAAGGGCTCAAGGGATACGCTGTGGGACGAATGACCAAGAGTCATCGCGGCAAGCTCTACATCGACGACGTAGGCTGGGCCCCCCAAGGCCGGCTCAATTGAGTATGGGTACCGGGTCCCCTGCGGCGGAATCCACGTCTTCATCGGCCGGATCGGTGGGCCGGGCCCTGAGCCGGACATCTGCACCAACCTCATCAAGACGGCTCAGCATGCGAGACCCGCTTGGACTGAGCCTGCCATGAGGCGTGCCTTCGTGGGTTGCATCCATGGAGGGGAGTTTTCTGAAGGATCTATGGATGGCTGCGAGACCGCTGTCCACTCTGACGGGGAGTCGTCCACAGGTTTATTGTATCAACTATAGGATGGCGGGCTTGGGGGCTGTTCCGATGGCAGCAGTATTCCGGACCCCTTTGAGCCACCGAACAGAGCCGAAATCTTCATGGATGGTACACAACCCGTTCAAAACTCTACGGCTGCAGCATCGATAACCACCGGATCGGCAGCGGCCGGGTCAGGAGACCCTGCGCACCCGCCGGCTCAGGTGCTAATGGATCTCATGGATAGGATGACAACCCTATTGACCACCGTGGTTGAACCGGCGGACAAAGCTCAGGATGATGCGGAAGTGGCACGGTTACGTGGGGAGGTAGCTCAAGCCAAGGAAAACTTGGCGGCGGAGGACGTCCGGATGGCTGCAGAACGGGCGGCTTTGGACGCTCAGGCTCAGCAGCTTCAATCAGAGGTTTTTCAGCTTTCGACGAGTCTGAATGCGTCAAACGAGGTCATGAGGAGAAGGCACCAGAAGACTCAATCATGCCTGCACCTGACATATGATCCTAGGAATCTTTTCCACACAACCGGGGCTGGTCCCAGCAACCCGCCGGAGGCAAACCAGGTCACAACACTCGGGGATGGGGGGCGGCTCAGCCGCGAGCTATGGAACCCCCTCGGGTGAATACGGCTCCGCCTCGTTATACACCAAAACTCCCGGGTCATTTTTCTAACCCTTTGGAGAATCTGATTGCTGCATCGGCACGTCTGGCGGCTCTCCCAATGGAAGGTGATTCCCCGACAGTGATCGAAACAGGAAGGGTCAGAGATCTTCTTCAGACAGCTCTGGCACAGCAGGAGTCATACTCTTATAGTCGAGACAGGATTCATTCAACCCCTCGCCCAAGCCGGAGCCCAAGCTATAGCAGGCATATGTCTTTAAGGGGCCTCGCAAGGTGCCTAATTACACAGCCGACTTATAGCCTGGGGCATGGATTGAAAGTTACGAGATGGCCATGGAATTGTTGGAGGTCAGTGATGCACCAATGGCCAAGTACTTCACCATGATGCTAGATGGAACAACTCGCACTTGGTTAAAGGGGTTGCCACCCAATTCCATCGGCTCGTGGGCAGACTTAAAAGCCCGGTTCATTCAGAACTTCAAAGATACATGCAAACAACCCATGTCAATTGTGGATTTGACTAACTGCAAGCAAGAGGAAGGTGAATCCACCACCCATTGGGTGCGCCGGGTGAAGGAAATAATACATTCATCTGATAAGATGGATGCCGGCTCCGCGGTCTTAATGTTGGAGAAAAAATGCCGTATTGAACCTCTGAAATAGAAGTTGGGGCGGCTCAAGCGTGATTGTAATGACATGGGCCAGCTGATGGCGGCTCTGGTCAAATACGCCAATTCTGATAGTACCAAGGATCCCGCGTCCGACGAAGAGAATACAGGGAAGGGAAAGAAGAACTGCAATGGCAAGGGTCACTAGCATAACCCGGCAAATCAAGGAGGTAATAATAAAGTAAGGCTAACGGTAGCTTGGAGTTTGTGGCTAACACCAACGCACAGGGCAACAATCAACGGCGTAAGGGGAGGCCACCTACTCGGTCAGGCGGGTCAGGTCCCACCCTCGAACAGTTGCTAAATGAACCCTATCCGAGACACGGAAATATGAGAAGCCGGCCACCCATTTATGGAAAGACTATACGATCATGAAGGCGTTCAAGAATTCGAACATGTTCGACGGAAATAATGGACCTCGCAGTGGCTCAGGCGATGGAGGTTTCCATGGCCCGGGCGGCGGCTCAAGTGGTGGAGGTTTCCATTGCCGGGGCCCTCAAGGCAATCAAGGCGGCTATAATCAGCAATCTGGCCAAGGTAATCAACAGCAACAGCAATCTGGGTATCAGAGTAACCCAAAGCAGCTAAACAGTGGGCAGTACCACGTGTTCACCACCAGTTTATGCAAAAGGGACCAGAAACTTCATAAGATAGCCGTGAATGCTACTGAGTCGGCGGTTCCATGTTATTTGAGATGGTCTGAGCAACCTATTGTGTGGAGTAGGGAAGATCACCCTCCCCGGGTTGATAATCCGGGTCATCTGGCGTTGGTGGTGGCGCCTCAGGTTGGTGGATATAAATTCACTAAAGTACTCATGGATGGAGGTAGTAGCATCAACATCCTCTATTATGAGACGTTCCGTCGCATGGGGTTAACTGACAAAAGTCGTAGGACGTCCAACACTGTTTTCCATGGAGTAGTGCCTGGTAAGTCGGCATATCCGGTTGGTAATATTGAACTTGAAGTCGCCTTTGAAGATGAGCAAGATTCTAGGGCTGAGAAGTTAACTTATGAAGTGGTCAAAATCAAAAGCCCATACCACGCTCTGTTCGGACGGCCGGCTTATGCTAAGTTCATGGCGCGGTCGTGTTATGTTTATCTGCAGCTTAAAATGCCGGGTTATAAGGGCACCATCACTATGCATGGGAGCTAGAAGATAGCTTTGGAATGTGAATAAGGTGATGCTGCTTATGCCGAATCTGTTTGTGCAACAGAGGAATTGAAGTTTTACACGGATAATGTTGACCCGGCGGACATGACATCTTTGAAGAAGCCAACTACTGAGCATGAGCCGGCATTGAAATTTATGTCAGGTGACGATACCAAGATGATCGACTTTGTGCCTGGAGACTCATCCAAACAATTCATTATCAGTGCAAACTTGGATCCCAAATTGGAAAGCACGCTGATCGAGCTTATTCATGAGAACCGGGACATCTTTGCATGGAATCCTTCTGACATGCCGGGTGTACCGAGGGAACTCGCAGAGCACACTCTCAATATTGATCCAAAGTTTAAGTCGGTCAGGCAGTTTCTCCGGTGGTTCAACAAGGAAAGGCGCAAGGCTATTAGAGAAGAGGTGGCCCGGCTCTTGGCAGCTGGGTTTATTGTTGAAGTTTTTCACCCAGAGTGGTTGGCTAACTCGGTGCTCGTGCTAAAAAAGGACGACACATGGCGTATGTGTGTGGATTACACAGATTTAAACAAATATTTTCCGGCTGATCCTTTTGCTCTCCCTCGTATTGATCAAATCATTGATGCTATGGCGGGTTGTGAGCGTTTGAGATTTTTGGATGCTTATTCTGGTTGTAATCAGATCAAAATGGCAGTTAAGGACCAGGAGAAGACGACTTTAATTACTCCGTTTGGAGCCTTCTGCTATGTGTCTATGCCTTTTGGGCTTAGGAGTACCCAGGTGACTTATCAGCGGTGTGTACAGAATTGCCTTCATAATTAGATTGGGCGTAATGTTCATGCTTACATGGACGATATAGTGGTGAAATCCGGAGAGAAGGAAACCTTGGTAGCTGATCTGAAGGAAACTTTTGATAACCTCCGGGTCTACAAGATGATGTTTATCCCGGCCAAGTGCGTTTTTGGAGTCCCAGCTGGCAAGCTTTTGGGCTTTTTGGTGTCTAACACATGCATTGAGGCTAACCTAGAAAAATTAAGGCGATTACATCTTTTGCTAAACCGGTGTGCATCAATGATGTTCAGCGGCTGGTAGGTCGTGTTGCAACTTTGAGAAGGTTCATAAGCCGATTGGGTGAGAAGGCTATGCCTTTATATCAAATGATGAAGAAGATAGATGATTTTGTCTGGAGTGACGCTGCCAATTCTGCCTTTGAAGATCTGAAAAGACAGCTCGCTGAACCGTCGCTCCTTGCTGCTCCGGTTGAGAAGGAGCCATTGTTGTTATATGTGGCTGCTAACACACGTGCTGTCAGTGCGGCCATTGTTGTCGAGCGCAAGGAGGATGGCAAAGAACATCTGGTTCAACGACCGGTTTATTATGTCAGGGAAGTGCTCATTGAGTCCAAGCAGAGATATCCACATTGGCAGAATCTTGTTTATGGGGTATTCATGGCAAGCCGGAAGCTTAAGCATTACTTTTAGGGTCATCCTATCACTATGGTTAGCTCTGCTCCTTTAGGAGATATTATTCAAAATAGAGAAGCCACATGACGAGTCACCAAGTGGGCCATTGAACTTGGGTCTCATTGTTTAAAATATGTGCCACATACCGCCATCAAATCTCAAGCATTGGTGGACTTTATTAACAATTGGACGGAGTTGCAGATACCTGAAGAGAAGGCAGACAACACATATTGGATGATTCATTTTGATGGGTCCAGACAATTGGAAGGCTCGGGGGCTGGAGTTGTTTTATCTTCTCCTCGAGGTGACAAGTTTTGTTATGTGTTGCGATTGATGTTTCCTTGTACTAACAATGAGCTAAGTATGAGGACTTACTCCATGTGCTTCGAATGGGTAGAGAGATGAGTTTAAGCCGTGTACGGTGCCTCGGCGACTCAGATCTGGTGGCTCAACAAGTATCAGGAAAGTGGGATTCCAAGGACCCTCTCATGGTGGCTTATCGCCGTGAGGTTGACGCTGTTGCTGGACACTTCAATGGTTATCAGGTGGAGCACATTGACCGTAGAAAGAATGAAGCGGCTGATGCTTTAAGCCGGTTGGGATCTCAGCGTAAGCCGGTGCCGCCTAACACCTTTTTAGATGTTCTGCATAACCCTTCTGTCAAGTTGCCCACATAAGAGGACTTGGTTATTCCATACCCAGAAGCACAATTGGTGGCGGCTCTTCATGTCATTCTAGATTGGACAGTGCCATATTTGGCTTACATGACTCGGGATGAGTTGCCGGAGGATGATACCTTGGCTCGACAGATAACCCGGCGGTCTAAGTCAATGACAATTTCCAATGGTGAGTTGTATCATCGCAGTGTCACTAGAGCGTTTCAATGTTGTGTCTCTCCTGAAGAAGGTCAAGAAATTCTTCGTGAGATCCATGACGGAGATTGTGGCCATCATGCCGGTTCAAAGTCTCTTGTGGCCAAAGCTTTTCGTCATGGTTTTTACTGGCTAGCGGCTCACGCTGATGCGGAGGATCTGGTCAGTAGGTGCGATGGGTGTCAAAAATTTGCACGACGAGCGCACGTGCCGGCTCAAGAATTGTGGATGATTCCAATCACTTGGCCATTTGCAGTCTGGGGGCTGGACATGGTTGGACCTTTCAAAAGGTCTAAAGATAAGAAGACGCACCTTTTGGTGGCAGTTGACAAATTTAGAAAATGGGTTTAGGCAGAGCCGGTTAGTAAGTGTGATGCAGCCATGGCGGTTCAATTCATGAAAAAGGTGATCTTTCGTTTTAGCTTTCCACATAGAATTATCACTGACAACGACACCAACCTGTCCCAAGGAGATATGGAAGAGTTCTGTCAACGGGAGCATATTCGGCTTGTTGTTTCATCAGTAGCTCACCCCCAATCTAATGGTCAAGCTTAAAGAGCCAATCAGGAAATCCTGAAAGGTCTAAAACCCCGGCTTATGGTTCCTTTACAACGGATGCTGGGTTGTTGGGTGGAATAATTACCCTCTGTGATATGAAGCATCAATACTACTCCTAACAGGTCTACGGGGTATACGCCTTTCTTTATGGTTTATGGAGCGGAGGCAGTTCTGCCCAATGACGTGTGTCATGACTCGCCCCGCGTGGCGGCTTACGTTGAAGCTGATAACAAGCAAGCCCGGCAGGATGTGCTTGACTTACTATATGAGGAGCGAGACATGGCAGCAGCCCGATCAACAATTTACCAGTAGGACCTGCGCCATTATCACAGCCACCGGGTTAAGTCCAGAACCTTTCAAGAAGGTGACCTGGTGCTCTGGCTCATCCAGGATCAGTTTGATGCACACAAGCTATCCCCACCTTGGGAAGGACCCTTTGTGGCCAGCAAGAACTTAAACAACGGGTCATATTACCTTATCGATGTTCGAGAGCACGAAGACTCATGTAAGTTAGAGGAGGAGACCCGCCGGCCATGGAATATTGCTCATCTTCGGCCTTACTACACTTGAGCCACCGGCTCTCATAATGTACATAGTTTGAGTTGTATGATAAGTAATAAAGCAGGACCTCTGTCCTTGTTTGATCTTATATCTTTATTATTCTAATTATTCAAACGACCAGTTGGGGGCTGATAGTATTCGATTCTAGCTTAACCGTTTTTGGTCCGGCTCATGATCGTATTCGAATATAGCCATTAAACCTCATGGTCACCAGGAGGCTTCCTGTTCAAACATAGGTCGTATTCGAACCAAAGAGAACATAACTGTCGTAACCCTCTTGATCGATGCAAAGCCAAACTCACTAGGGGGCTTCTTGATTGTATCTGAATCATAGCTTAACCCCTTTTGAGTCTAACTTGGATCGTATTCGAATCAAGGTCATTAAAAACCTCTCAAGGTCATTTGGGGGCTTCATGTTCAAACATAGGTCGTATTCGAACAAAAGAGAACATAGTTGTCAGTACCCTCTTGATCGGCGCAATGCCAAAGCCACTGGGGGCTACATGATCGTATCTGAATCCTAGCTTAACCCCTTTGGTCCGGTTTACTGATCGTATTTGAATCAAAAGCCTCCAAATTTTTTCTTAATGCTTAATTTACATTATTTGAAAGATACTCTTTTGTTTTATTGGTTTTTTGTTGTCTCGAATCTAATTATAAGGTTGGTTTCAATTTAAACTGGCTTGGTCCTTTGACAATGAGTTGCCAATGTATAACAGTAATTAGGCATATGGAGTATTGACTTATAAAACGATTGGGTTAACACCCTTACTGTCCCGGTCATACAAGCCGGCAATTCAGAATCAAAGAACACATGTATGACATTGTCATTCATAAATAGACTTATCTGTGCTTTTTTCGTTAATCAAAGGCTTTTTCAGCTTTGTTTATCTTTATATCTGGCCCTGTTTATTCCACTATGATAATTTCATAGTTATGTATCGGGTGTTTTGACCCATCCAGCGATAAACCGCCAGGACAGTTTTTTCATCTTTTGCATACAAGAATAGATTTAAACACTGCAGATGTGGTAAAGGATATAATGCATATATTGACATGACGGGTAAACCAGTCATACGCAACATAATATGCATGACGGCATAGGCAAACCATGCAGTTTTCAAGGTAACATATTACAATGCATTGAGAGCCCAAAAGGTTAAAATTGTTTTCTCTCCTAAGCAGATGTCAAGCTAAGGCCGGTTCATTAAGACTTGGCCGGATTATTCGAACGGTTATGACTCCTCCCTAGCCGGTTCACCTCCCTCCACTGGTTGAAAGCTGGGCTTGTTCCAATCAAAGCCATCCAGAGCAATGAACTCAGCTTCATCGTCAATTAGACCAGCCGGGTCAATTTCCGGGGCAAAGGTGTGTTGGCGAACCGGCGGGATAAGATCTGTCACTTTATACGAGGGAGTCATCATCTTCTTATTATCAACATCAAAACCCGGCTGATATTTATCAATGTTGGTTTCTTCGCCAAGGATGGTAGCATGAGGATGAACTCCCCTGACACAAGCAACAAAGTCATCTTGATCAAACAAAGTCCCGTCTTCCTTCAAAGGGGGATAGCCCTTGGCTACGTCAGCCGGGTCTAGTTCTGGCACCCAGGCTTTGGAGCGGCTTAGAGCAGTTAGGGCTCCGGCTCTTCCACAAGACCACTTGACTTCTTGGAATTTGGCGGGTAAAATAGATAGCTTCTTCAAAACGCCACTCAAGAGGTTGGGTCCTTTGTTGGCTGGGGAGATAATAGCAAGCGCCCGTTGAGCCCCTATATACAGTTGCTCCACCAAGGTATAAACCGCCTTGAGTTTTGTCACGCTGTTTTGACTCAGATTGTTGCTCCGTGGACCTATGAGTATTAAAAAAAAGGTTAAGCAGGCGGCTTATATTCCTGGCAAAAATAGAGTGTAAGTAACTAATGCAAATGACTCACCAAAGATTGCGGAGACCATCTGAGACACACGGTTTTTTAAGTCGGTGAGCTCCGTGGTAACCTCCTTGAGAGCCGCCTCCGCTGTCTCAGCACACTGTATCAGCAAGGTTTTCTCATCGGCCTAGGATTTCTTCTCCGCATCAAAGCTTTTCTTCAGTTTTTCAGCTTCAGAGAGGCTCAACAGGAGTTTGGAGTCAGCGTTCTTTATCTCTGCCTCTTGATCCGCTAGCCGGGTCTTTGCATCAGTTAATTGAGAACCAATTCAGTTAGGGCGGTCTACAAACATGCACAGGTATGTTAGAATTTATTTCAATAAAGGTTATAATGATTAAAGTGCTAAGTGCTTTGGAACACAACACCACTCGGCACTTGGGGGCTAACATCTGCCAAAGCAATTTTTTAAATGCAAAATGGCTCTTCTATGCTTAAAGTCCCAAGTGTTTTACAAGTAACAACGCTTGGCACTTGGGGGCTAATGCATGATAGTAAGAAAGTTTTTTCATGTTGAGCCGGATCATACTATTTGTTTGGACTGATTCAAGACAGTTATGAAGTCAAGTACCGGCTCATTCATGATAAATTGAGCCGGCCCTTGGGTACTACAGGTGAAATTTATGCTGGACTTAAGGAAAATCTAAGATAGAACATCAACCTATATCACAAATCTATGGATCATTCAGGTTCATCATAATCCGGAGACTTGGGGGCTGGCAGAGCATATGTAATCTAGTGAAAGCCGGAGAATGTACCTCATATTTCAGTTGCAGTTGCTTGACCATTTCATTTCCGAGTCACGGCTGGAATGCACATGACTGAGGTATCCAGACATCACATCACTAACATTCAGGTGAGTGTAGTGAGGGACTTCAAACCGCACCTTCTACCTTTCTAAAGCCTCTTGCTTGGCAGAGTGCCGGGCTAATACAGTTGGGTTGCCCGGCTCAACGAATCCACTACCAGTAATTAAGACATCATTGTCAGAAGTCGTTGGCGGGTTAGCTGAGCTAGATGGCTCAGCGGTAGACGGATTGACAATGGTCTCGTCAGCTGACGGCTTAGGAGGGTCTGATTGAACATGGACTACAGGGTCTTCTGGTGCTTCGGATTGTTCAGGAGGAGTTGGTATTGCCGGTTCAGGAGCATGGTCTTTCGGGTCTTTCGCCGGCTTAGCCACCTTGGCTTTCTTGGACTTTGCTTGACCCCTAAGAAGGATTCCATGAGTTAGTATAATGATGTAGACTTAAAGATGCAAAAGAAAGATGATTTTCCTTACCCAGGGGTAGTCTTGAAAGCCGGGAATTGAGTTTGTGAAGAATCGCCAGAAGAGCGAGAAACCTCCTGCAAAAGTAAAATAAAGTTAAGAGAGTAAGGAAATAGATTCATTGATAAAAGCAAGAAACAAAGGTGAAAGAAACCTCATTCTGGCGTTTTCGAAGTGTTTTTGGTAAGCCGGAGGGTAGTTCATTGTCGTCATTGGTCCGGGCCTGACGGCGGCTCTCATGTTGCTGCTTTTTCAAAAGAAAATGAGGATCCAAATAAGCCAAAGTGTGTGACAACCTTACTTTCCAGGTTACCAGTCGAGGTTTCTGTCTTGGCAAAGGGGCTGAGTCAGAGGAAATATTTACCTCTTCTTCTATTGCCTGGCTGGCCCCCGTGTCATCCTGGCAATAGTCGGTGTCAATAAGATTGTTAAAAAGCAGGCCAAGATAGTCAAGGGCTACCTCCGACTCAGAAACATCATCTAGCTTGAACATATCAGAGGCGGTTCTTTTCTTCTTGGACTTTCGGGTCGTCTTCTTGGCGGCTATAACAATGTTTCATGATCGTATTTTGCCCTCCAAAAGTCAGACTTGGCCTGTGGGTAATAACAGGTTAAAGGTCATGCAAGTACTTAACTACTGAAGAAAAAAGGGAGTCAAGGGGACTTACGTCTGGTACGGGGTTAAGCTTGCAGAAAGGATTCAATCCAACTTTACTGCAGTCCTCGTATTTACTGTTTACGAGGGTTCTTGACATTTCAACAATGGCCTCTTTAGTTAGTTGTACAGATCTATGACGCAGAGGGTCATCTGGGCCTCTGCCATATTTATACATCAAGTTGGATCGGCGGTTCAGAGGAATGACCCGCCATGCGATCCAACAAGGATCAGATCAACTCCGGTTAGGCCATTTCCCAATAAGGCTTGAATACTTTTGATGGAGGGGATAAGCTTCTTACGCTCAGCAGCAGTCAGCTTGTCAGGGAGCACAAACTTAGAGTCAAGACGCTCCACACGATAACCTGGCAGTGGTTTTTCGTTAGCTCGCGACGTGTCTTTGCAGTAAAACCAAGTTTGGTTCCAATCCTTGGGATGGCTTGGTAAGACTACTAAGGGAAAGACAGCGCCCCGTCGGCGGTGAATCGAAATTCCACCAAGTTCCAAGCTAGGGTCGTTGGTGCATTCATTCTGGCGGTTCAGATAGAAATACTCTTTGAAGAGTTCAACGGTTGGTTTTTCTTGAAGATAAACCTCAAAGAGAACTTGAAAATTGCAAATGTTGGATATGGAGTTGGGTCCAAGATCTTGTGGATGAAGCTTGAAAAAATGTAGAACGTCTCTGAAGAAATTTGAGCTGGGTGGTGAAAAACCCTGATTCATGTGATCAGTAAAAATGATGACTTCACCGTCTTTTGGCTGAGGCCGTTCTTCGGCTGGGTCGGGAGAACGATAGGACATAATATTCTTCTCCGGCAAATATCCGATGGTGACAAAATCTTTCAAAGTGTCCTCATGGAAGGGACCCAGTTGCAGACTGTTGGCGCTTTTGACGGCATGACAAAAAAGGACAAGCTGAAAAGAAAGCAATTTGCCAGTTCAAATTAATTGGTGGAGTTACAGGTTAATGATTATAGTACATATGAATAATGGCGGCTTAAGTAAGGGCTAATGATATATGAAGGAAAAAAATGAGCTGGCATGATAAGCCGCCATGGTTAAAGATATTCGAAAGTTTCCAGGGACAGAATTGACTAAGTATTGAGATAAACAAGTTTTCACAAGCTATTGCTATTGTTTGGGATCAAGATGGTTCAGAAAAGAAAAATAAATCTAGACCTAAAAAACTAGTGCAGAGGAGTTCACCAGTCTAGGAGGCCCTTGTGCAAGAAAAGAAGATCCACTAGTATCCGAAATGGATGCAAAACAACTACCGCAGGAGTTCCATATTTCTTTTGGATAGAACGAGGATGTGGTGGAGAAACTATCAAGAATCCATGATGAATAGCAAAGAACGCCGACGAACTTGCAAACCCTAATGCGGATATAAAGGTGCGAAAATGTAAGAACTTACGGATGCAAATCTGCTGCGGAGGGTCATCATTGTTCTCTGGACAAGCTCAGGGTGATGCAACGGCCAAAGTTGAGGATGGCGGTGAGTGCTGCGGCGGCGGAGCTCGAGCGGCAGAGAGGGTGTGATAGAAGGAAGAAGAAGAAAGAGGAAGGACCAGCATTGCCTATTTATAAGGAGACAGGTGAATAGGCAGGCGCAAAAATCGAGGAAGGCTAAAAGTAATGATTATCCAGCTAAATGGACGCCTCGATTCTCGGAAACCATTTAAGATAAGGATCCGTTACAGATGATGTCGTGGCGGGTTTCCTAATTTTTTGAAGATGACGTCATGGCAGGTTCTAGAGCGTTTATAAAACAGTGGAAGAAATATTTCGTCTAAGTGTTGGAGATTGACAAGAACAAAGTTCAAATCAACTTGGGGCCTAATGTTGGGGATATGACTACCAGGAATGACCCGCCCAGGAGGGGCCAGGTCAATTGCAATGGCGGGTTAACTAAAGGAATCCCGAAGAGTACACGAGGTGACGGTTTATGATAAGGTTTGTAGTAGGCCGAAGCCCAGAGGCGGCTTAAGGCCCATGAGTATAAACCGCCATGTATGATAAGACTTGTAAAGTAAGGCATGTAAAAGACGTCACCGAGCCGAACACGTTGTATGAGCCGACCGGGACCCTGTAGGCCGTAGGGCGTCAACCTGTGTATATAAGGGGACGACCTGGCGGCGGCTTAGGGCAAGAAACAACAGATCGAGAGCCAAGCTAGCGTATTTCGCTTCTTGGTCATCGAAACCTAGTAATACCACAACAACTGGACTAGGCTTTACCTTCACCGCAAGGGGCCAAACTAGTATAAACCTCTCATGTCCTTTGTCCCAATTAACCCCTTTAAGCTTCCTAGTTGCGATGGCTCCACGACTAAGTCCTTTCACTAGGACATCTGCCGTGACAATTCCATGACACAAAGTGTCACTATTATGACTCTACTTGACTAGCTCGTTGATCAAAGATGGTTATGTTTCCTAACCATGGACATGAGTTTCCATTTGATAAATGGGATCACATCATTAGGAGAATGATGTGATTGACTTGACCCATTCCGTTAGCTTGGCACTTGATCGTTTAGTATGTTGCTATTGCTTTCTTCTTGACTTATACATGTTCCTATGACTATGAGATTATGCAACTCCCGTTTACCGGAGAAACACTTTGTGTGCTACCAAACGTCACAACGTAACTGGGTGATTATAAAGGTACTCTACAGGTTTCTCCGAAGGTACTTGTTGAGTTGGCGTATTTTGAGATTAGGATTAGTGTAAGTGCATCTGGTGCCACCCCTAGTTGGTTTTGGAGTATTGACGACAAACCTAGTTGAGGGACTAATGTGTTTGTGAGAATTGCAGGAAAACACTGGTAGAAGTCCCTCATTGATTCGGTTTCACTACCAAAGATGACCCCTAAAAATGTATGAAGACATTGAAGACAAAGGTGGTATATGAAGATATTCACATTGAAGACTATGACAACAGAAGACACGTTATGAAGCCTATGGAACTCGAAGACTTAGATCTTTCGTAGTTCTTTTTATTTCTGTTGAGTCATAGGAACCACCGTACTGTTAAGTGGGGTCCAGGAGAACAAGTCAAAATGACTTAAGTGATGCCTAAATCAAAAACTATGTCTTCGAGTGAAGACAATGAGAGCAAATCTTGTCCAGAGCCGGACAAGTCAGCTTTGCTTGTAGCCCAAGTAATGTTGCCATGAGAGTTCGAAATCTGACCGTTGAGACACGTGTCAGTTCCTTAGTGACCCAGGGTCATTTCGGACAAATCAGGTCGGGTTGCCAAGTGGCTATAAATAGCCCACCCCCACAACCATAAACTGTTGGCTGCTCAGATTTCAGTGCACGGCTTTTGTCGTTTGAGAGCAACCCACCTCGAAGCCTTTGAGAGAAAATTCCTAGTGAGGAGAAAAGCCCTAACCACCCAGAGCCAGAGTAAATTGGGCATCACTTAAGTCTTCTTGTCTGTGTGATCTGAAGACTTATTACACTTGAGGACTGTGAATCCTCCAGACGGTTAGGCGTCGCGTTCAGAGCATCCAAGAGTAATTGTGGATTGCCAGTGAACGAAGTCTGTGAAGGTTTGGGAGTCTACCTTGAAGACTTACCAGAGTGATTGGGCGAGGACTAAATGACCTTAGCTCAAGGAGATTACGGTGAGGACTTGGTGTCCTGAACTGTGTGTTCAGGACTGGGTGTCCGGGACTGGGTGTCCGGGACTGTGTGTCCTAAGGTTTAAATACCTAGCCGCTCCAACCAGACGTACAGTTGTCACAGCAACTGGAACTGCTCCAACATATCATTGTCTTCAACGAGTCACTGGTTTCATCTTCACTTCCTTCTCTTGCTGATTACTCATTGTGAAGTCATTGCGTGCTTGCTTTATCATTCGTCTTCACAACGTGAATGCATGATCTGTTTGGCTTCATAACTTCTTCCTACTTGATCCTTATTACACTGAAGCTGTTTGTCACTGTGCTTTCACTCTATTGAATACATGACCATGGCTGGCCTAGTGTAATCTAACTTCCGCTGAATAGTAATAGGCATAATCTTCACTGTTTGTCTTCATAACTCCCAAGTTTTGAAGACTTTCATAAAAATCGCCTATTCACCCCCCCCCTCTAGTCGATATAACGCACTTTCAATTAGTCACTCTGATTGTCGGAGAGGTATCTCTAGGCCCACTCAGTAATGCACATCACTATAAGCCTTGCAAGCATTGTAACTAATGAGTTAGTTGCGGGATGATGTATTACAGAACGAGTAAAGAGACTTGCCAGTAACGAGATTGAACTAGGTATTGAGATACCGACAATCGAATCTCGGGCAAGTAACTTACCGATGACAAAGGGAACAATGTATGTTGTTATGCGGTTTGACTGATAAAGATCTTCGTAGAATATGTAGGAGCCAATATGTGCATCCAGCTCCCGCTATTCATTATTTACCGGAGACATGTCTCGATCATGTCGACATAGTTCTCGAACCCGTAGGGTCCACATGCTTAAAGTTTCGGTGACGATTGTATTATGATTTTTTGTGTTTTGATGTACCGAAGGTAGTTTGGAGTCCCGGATATGATCATGGACATGACGAGGACTCCCGAAATGGTCAAGACATAAAGATCGATATATTGGACGACTATGTTCGAACACCGGAATGGTTTCGGGGAGTTTCAGACATATACCGGAGTACTAGTGGGTTACCGGAACCCCCCGGGAGTTTATTGGCCCAAGATGGGCCTTAGTGGATAAGAGGAGGGGCGGCTAGGGCAGGTCGCGCACCCCCTCCCCCTCTAGTCCGAATTGGACAAGGAGGGGGGCGGTGCGCCCCTTTCCTTCCTCTCTCTCCTTCCCTTCCTTTCCCCCTCCCACTCCAACTAGGAAAAGAGGGAGTCATACTCCCGGTGGGAGTAGGACTCCTCCCTGGCGCCCCCTCCCCTGGCCGGCTGCCTCCTCCCCCCTGGTGCTTTATATACGGGGGCAGGGGGCACCTCTAGACACAACAATTGATCCCTTGATCTCTTAGCCGTGTGCGGTGCCCCCCTCCACCATATTCCACCTCGATCATATCATAACGGTGCTTAGGCGAAGCCCTGCGTCGGTAGCAACATCATCACTGTCACCACACCGTCGTGCTGACGGAACTCTCCCGTGAAGCTCTGCTGGATCGGAGTTCGCGGGACGTCATTGAGCTGAACGTATGCTGAACTTGGAGGTGCCGCACGTTCGGTACTTGGATCAGTCGGATCGTGAAGACGTACGACTACATCATCCGCGTTGTTCTAACGCTTCTGCTTTCGGTCTACGAGGGTATGTAGACAACACTCTACCGTCTCGTTGCTATGCATCACCATGATCCTGTGTGTGCGTAGGAATTTTTTTTGAAATTACTACGTTCCCCAACAATGGCATCCGAGCCAGGTTTTATGCGTAGATGTTATATGGACGAGTAGAACACAAGTGAGTTGTGGGCGATACAAGTCATACTATTTACCAGCAGGTCACACTTTGGTTCGGTGGTATTTTTGGATGAAGCGGCCCGGACCGACATTACGCGTACACTTACGCGAGACTGGTTCTACCGATGTGCTTTGCACACAGGTGGCTGGCGGGTGTCAGTTTCTCCAAATTTAGTTGAACCGAGTGTGGCTACGCCTGGTCCTTGAGAAGGTTAAAACAACACTAACTTGACAAACTATCGTTGTGGTTTTGATGGGTAGGTAAGAACGGTTCTTGTTCAGCCTGTAGAAGCCACGTCAAAATTGCAACAACAAAGTAGAGGACGTCTAACTTGTTTTTGCAGGGCATGTTGTGATGTGATATGGTCAAGGCATGATGCTAAATTTTATTGTATGAGATGATCATGTTTTGCAACCGAGTTATCGGCAACTAGCAAGAGCCATATGGTTGTCGCTTTATTGTATGCAATGCAATCGCCCTGTAATTGTTTTACTTTATCACTAAGTGGTAGCGATAGTCATAGAAGCAATAGTTGGCGAGACGACAACGATGCTACGATGGAGATCAAGGTGTCGCGCCGGTGACGATGGTGATCATGACGGTGCTTCGTAGATGGAGATCACAAGCACAAGATGATGATGGCCATATCATATCACTTATATTGATTGCATGTGATGTTTATCTTTTATGCATCTTATTTTTCTTAGATCGACGGTAGCATTATAAGATGATCTCTCAGTAAATTTCAAGGTATAAGTGTTCTTCCTGAGTATGCACCGTTGTGAAAGTTCTTCGTGCTGAGACACCACGTGATGATCGGGTGTGATAAGCTCTACGTTCAAATACAACGGGTGCAAAATAGTTGCACACGCGAAATACTCAGGTTAAACTTGACGAGCCTAGCATATGCAGATATGGCCTCGCAACACTGAGACCGAAAGGTCGAGTGTGAATCATATAGTAGATATGATCAACATAATGATGTTCACCATTCAAAACTACTCCATCTCACGTGATGATCGGACATGGTTTAGTTGATTTGGATCACGTGATCATTTAGATGACTAGAGGGATGTCTATCTAAGTGGGAGTTCTTAAGTAATATGATTAATGAACTTAAATTTATCATGAACTTAGTCCTGATAGTATTTGCATATCTATGTTGTAGATCAATAGCTCGCAGATAGCTTCCCCGTTTATTTTTGATATGTTCCTAGAGAAAAATAAATTGAAAGACGTTAGTAGCAATGATGCGCAATTGGATCAGTGATCTAAGGATTATCCTCATTGCCACACAGAAGAATTATGTCCTTGATGCACCACTAGGTGACGGACCTATTGTAGGAACATATGCAGACGTTATGAACGTTTGGCAAAGCTTGGTATGATGACTACTTGATAGCTTAGTGCACCATGCTTTACGGCTTAGAACTGGGACTTCAAAATGTTTTGAACACCACGGAGCATATAAGATGTTCCAAGAGTTGAAATTAGTATTTCATACTCATGCCCGTGTCGAGAGGTAGGAGACCTCTGACAGTACTTTGCCTACAAAGATGGAGGAGAATAGCTCAACCAGTGAGCATGTGCTCAGATTGTCTGGGTACTGCAATTGCTTGAATCAAGTGGGAGTTAATCTTCCAGATAAGATAGTAATTGACAAAGTTCTCTAGTCACTATCACCAAGTTACTAGAACTTGGTGATTAACTATAATATGCAAGGGATAACGGAAACGATTCCCAAGCTCTTCATGATGCAGAAATCGACGAAGGTAGAAATCAAGAAAAGCATCAAGTGTTGTTGGTTAACAAGACTACTAGTTTCAATAAAAGGGCAATGGGAAGAAGGGGAACTTCAAGAAGAATGGCAAGCAAGTTGCTGCTCAAGTGAAGAAGCCCAAGTCTAGAACTAAGCCTGAGACTAAGTGCTTCTGCTGCAAAGGGACTTGTCACTGGAAGCAGAACTGCCCCAAGTATTTGGTGGTTAAGAAGGATGGCAAAGTGAACAAAGGCATATTTGATATACATGTTATTGATGTGTACTTTACTAGTGTTTATAGCAACCCCTCAGTATTTGATACTAGTTCAGTTGCTGAGATTAGTAACTCGAAACGGGAGTTGCAGAATGAACAGAGACTAGTTAAGGGTGAAGTGACGATGTGTGTTGGAAGTGGTTCCAAGATTGATATGATCATCATCGCACACTCCCTATACTTTTGGGATTAGTGTTGAACCTAAATAAATGTTATTTGGTGTTTGCGTTAAGCATGAATATGATTTGATCATATTTATTGCAACACGGTTATTCATTTAAAATTAGAGAATAATTGTTGTTTTGTTTACATGAATAAAACCTTAAATGGTCATACACCCAAGATGAATGGTTTATTGAATCTCGATCATAGTGATACACATATTCATAATATTGAAGCCAAAAGATGCAAAGTTAATAATGATAGTGCAACTTATTTTTGGAACTGCCATTTAGATCATATTGGTGTAAAGCGCATGAAGAAAATCCATGCTGATGGGCTTTTGGAATCATTTGATTATGAATCAGTTGATGCTTGCAAACCATGCCTCATGGGCGAGATGACTAAGACTCCGTTCTCCGGAAGAATGGAGCAAGCAACGGACTTGTTGGAAATAATACATACTAATCTATGCAGTCCGATGAGTGTTGAGGCTCGCGGCAGGTATCGTTATTTTCTGACCTTCACATATGATTTGAGTAAGATATGGGTATATCTTCTTGACGAAACATAAATCTTAAACATTTGAAAAGTTCAAATAATTTCAGAGTGAAGTGGAAAATCATCGTAACAAGAATATAAAGTTTCTACGATCTGGTCGTGGAGGAGAATATTTGAGTTACGAGTTTGGTCTTCATTTGAAACAATGCGGAATAGTTTCGCAACTCACGCCACCTGGAACACCACAGCGTAATGGTGTGTCCGAACATCGTAACCGTACTATATTAGATATGGTGCAATCTATGATGTCTCTTACCAATTTACCACTATCGTTTGGGGTTATGCATTAGAGACAGCTGCATTCACGTTAAATAGGGCACCATCTAAATCTGCTGAGACGACGCCATATGAACTGTGGTTTGGCAAGAAACCAAAGTTGTCGTTTCTTAAAGTTTGGGGTTGCGATGCTTATGTGAAAAAGTTTCATCCTAATAAGCTCAAACCTGGACTGGAGAAATGTGTCTTCATAGGATACCCAAAGGAGACAGTTGGGTACACCTTCTATCACAAATCCGAAGGCAAGACATTCGTTGCTAAGAATGGATCCTTTCTAGAGAAGGAGTTTCTGTCGAAAGAAGTGAGTGGGAGGAAAGTAGAACTTGATAAGGTAATTGTACCTTCTCCCGAATTGGAAAATAGTTCATCACAGAAATCTGTTCCTGTGACTCCTACACCAATTAGTGAGGAAGCTAATGATGATGATCATGTAACTTTAGATCAAGTTACTACCGAACCTCGTAGGTAAACCAGAGTGAGATCTGCACCAGAGTGGTCTGGTAATCCTGTTCTGGATGTCATGTTACTTGACCATGACGAACCTACAAACTATGAGGAAGTGATGATGAGCCCAGATTCCGCAAAATGGTTTGAGACCATGAAATCTGAGATGTGATCCATGTATGAGAACAAAGTATGGACTTTGATTGACTTGCCCAATGATTGGTGAGTCATTAAGAATAAATGGATCTTCAAGAGGAAGACAGACACTGATAGTAGTGTTACTATCTACAAAGCTCGAATTGTCGCAAAAATGTTTTTGACAAGTTCAAGGTTGACTACAATGAGATTTTCTCACTCGTATCAATGTTTAAAAGTCTGTCCGAATCATGTTTGCAGTGTCAACGAACAACGGAGAGAACTCGGAGAACCCTGACGAATGCAAGTTTTAAAACATGATGATGCAATGCACATGATAACATGACAAGATGCGCCACGCAAGCAAATGACATGGCAACGTCGGCGAATAACTGGAAGACACCTGGCGCAACGGTCTCGGGGCGTCACAGAGCTCCACTTAATTTGTAGTATTGATTGTTGCACTTTGCCATGCCATGCCTCTTTAAACCGGACATGCATCATACTTGTTTGCGCATCATGCCATGATTATGTGATGGTTGTTTACTATGTTGTTTGCTTCTTTCCTGGTTGCTTCTCTCGTTAGCTTCGGTTTCGTTCCGGAGTTGTGAAGATTCGTTCGACTACGTTCGTTTGTCTTCTTCATGGACTCGTTCTTCTTCCTTGCGGGATCTCGGGCAAGATGACCATACCCTCGAAATCACTTCTATCTTTGCTTGCTAGTTTGCTCGCTCTTTTGCTATGCCTATGCTGCGATACCTACCACTTTCTTATCATGCCTCCCATATGGTTAAGCCAAGCGTCTAACCCACCTTGTCCTACCAAACCGTTGTTTGGCTATGTTACCGCTTTGCTCAGCCCCTCTTATACTGCTGTTAGTTGCAGGTGAAGATTTGAGCTTGTTCCATGTTTGGAACATGGATATTTTGTTGGGATATCACAATATCTCTTATTTAATTAATGCATCTATATACTTGGTAAAGGGTGGAAGGCCCGGCCTTATGCCTGGTGATTTGTTCCACTCTTGCTGCCCTAGTTTCCATCATATCGGTGTTATGTTCCCGGATTTTGCGTTCCTTACGCGGCTGGGTTATAATGGGAACCCCTTGATAGTTTGCTTTGAATAAAACTCCTCCAGCAAGGCCCAACCTTGGTTTTACCATTCGCCACCTAGCCTTTTTCCCTTGGGAGTCGCGCGTCCCGAGGGTCATCTTTATTTTTAAACCCCCGGGCCAGTGCTTGTCTAAGTTTTGGTCCAACCCAGAGCACCGTGCGGTGCCATCCCTTGGCAACTTGGGTTACGTTGGCTCCCGTACGCTTAGCTTATCCGGTGTGCCCTAAGAACGAGATATGTGCAGTTCCTATCAGGATTTGTTGGCACAGCGGGTGGTCTTGCTGGACTTGTTTTACCATTGTCGAGGATGTCTTGTAACCGGGATGCCGAGTCTGATCGGATTGTCTTGGGAGAAGGAATATCCTTCATTGACCGTGAGAGCTTGTGATGGGCTAAGTTGGGACACCCCTGCAGGGATTTGAACTTTCGAAAGCCGTGCCCGCGGTTATTGGAAGATGGGAATTTGTTAATGTCCGGTTGTAGAAACCCTGAAGTTGATCTTAATTAAAATACATCAACCGCGTGTGTAACCGTGATGGTCTGTTCTCGGCGGAGTCCGGGAAGGGAACACGGTGTTGGAGTAATGCTTGACGTAGGTTGTTCTAGGATCACTTCTTGATCATTAGTTGTTCGACCGTGCTTTTGCCTTCTCTTCTCGCTCTCTTTTGTGAATATGTTTAGCCACCATATATGCTAGTCGCTTGCTGCAGCTCCACCTCATACCTTTTACCCTTCCTATAAGCTTAAATAGTCTTTTTCGCGAGGGTGTGTGATTGCTGAGTCCCCGTGACTCACAGATACTTCCAAAACCAGTTTGCAGGTGCCGATGTTACCGAGCAAGTGACGCAACCAAGCTCAAGGAGGAGCTCAATGAAGATCTTGTCCTTTGTCTTGTTTCATTTTCAGTTGATCAGAGTCCAGTTGGGGTCGATCGGGGGACCTTGTCGCATTTGGGGTTGTTATTTATTTTGGTTCCGTAGTCGGACCTTGATTGTATTTGAATGTTGTAATTCTTTATTCATGTAATTGTGTGAAGTGGAGATTGTAAGACAACTATGTTTCTCTTTGCCTTTATATATTACATGGGTTGTGTGAAGATTACCTCACTTGCAACATTGCTTTCAATGCGGTTATGCCTCTAAGTCGTGCTTCGACACGTGGGAGATATAGCCGCATCGAGGGTGTTACAAGTTGGTAATCAGAGCCTTCCCCGACCTTAGGAGCCCCCTGCTTGATCGAATCGCTGGCGTTGTTGAGTCTAGAATAATGTTTTGAGTCTTTTAGGATTATATATATCGGAGAGTAAAATTCTTTTTACTCCTTAGTCCCTTCGTCGCTCTGGTGAGGCATCCTGACGTAGAGTTTTGACTCTTCTCTTCTCAAATTTCACTAAAAAAAAATTTAGGATCACGCGGGTATCTTGGAATCGTTCCGATGGTTTTGTGACGAGAACATTGTTCTTGGTGCCTCCTGACATTTAGGGGTTGTGGCAGTGTCCCGAGGAGTTGAGCTCCGAGGTGTTGTCGTCACAATTTTATCATTGCAGTTCTGGAATACCTGAGTTTAGTTTCGCTGACATAAAAAATCTCTTATATGCAGTTGTTGGTGAGATAACCTCGACGCCACCCAGTACTGAGACGGGAGTTCGGGAGTATTGCCATAACTCGTATAACGGATGCTTTTCGAAGGTTGAGGTAAAGATTTCCGAAGGTTTCTTGGTTATGTGTTGAAGGATGGATACAGCTGGATGTAGGATTTGTTAGTTTGGGTGAGATATTATGCTTCCCCTGTATCCCCAACACCTGATTGCATAACCGGAAAATTTCAGGAGTTTATAAGTGGGAATTCAAGTAGCTCTTAGGATATCTTTCCGACAGATGTATGATTTGAAATTGGGGTTCGACGTCTAGTGGTCCGCCTATTCACGGTTGGTTTTACAGTGGTCTCGTTGTGTCTTAAAGAGTCCTTGGCTATGCCGACTCGGGGACGCTTCGTATGTCATGTGCACTGCCTTGTACATGATGGTGTTGTACGATCGAGTCCGTGTAGGCCCCACCATGAAAACTTCGGACGAAATCTCTATCATATGTTTGTTCCGGCTTATTCTGCAAGCCAATCCTTTGTTTTGTTTTGAGTTGTGGTATGCTAGTTGCTTCAATGTCAAATGTTGATTCCATACCTTCTCTAAACGGTGTTCTGATACTCCCATATGAATACCAATCCTTCATGATAATCGGGTTGGTCATGACAACCTTTCTCAACAGGTGTGCCTCTCTTCAAATGGATCCGATCACTTCAACATTCCCAAGATCAATTATCAGTTCTTCTCAACGGTGTTTGTTTCATCCATCCCAAGTTGCCTTTGTTTTCCCACCCTACCACCCCTTTTTCTTCGAGGACTCGAATTTCCTTATCAAGTATCTATCTTATGAATATGAAGTCTCTTCATTCTTTTCTTTCAATGTTCGTATCCGATGATTTTCAGGAAGATACTAATGGAACCTCAAGTTCATCAGTATTCTTTCTCTTTCTTCTCCAGTGGATTCAATTCAAGCTTTCGGTGTTGATCATATTCTTTTCCTTGTTTCAAATACCTTCTCATACCGGTGCACCTCATAATAATTCACTTCTCGCTATTCATTTGTTCGGAGTGCTGAAGATATCTCGGAAGGCTCGTCTTTCCATTCAAGTTCCGTTCAAACCTATCTCCAGGTTGTTATCTCATTCAAGCCTTTTAAATCAACTAGTCCAATCTCTCTTCAGAATCGTTCAACGGTGTATCTTTTCAGTGGGCCCTAACCCACAGGTCTTTTCCCAGGATCTTACCTGACTCTTCTTATTTTCCCGGAGGTATTCTAAAATTTTTGCGAAGTGTGACGTAAGAATGATTTATCATCAGTCAAATGTCTTCTCCAAGATCTGTCAAAATATTTTCATCGTTGGTTCAACCTCTTCGTTTTGATTATTCGGAGTATCTCGATAATTCTTGGTGGTGTTTCTCATCGTCATTCTCTACATTTGAAGAACGAAGAACATTTTTCCTCTTAATCTTGCTCCTTTCTCTTCAAGATTCATGGTTCTAGTTTGATGCCATCCTCTCATAATTGTTTTGATCGTGAGAATTATTTTCACCTATCCGGAGCAATTCAAGAGTCTTCTCAGTTTGATTATCTGGAGTCCATCAATTCAGGTTTATTCATGCTCAGCTGTCAGTTATCATTCTCCAATCTTACCGGTGCATCGTTCAAGTGATCTCTAATCAGTTCGTGATCCCTTCATTCTCATGTATCTAGATTGTCTCAAGTATCTTCGTTCATTTCACAATTCTTACCCGGTGATTCATCCTTTTTACTTCGTTCATTTTCAATTCTTACGGTGGTTCGTTCAAGATTTCTCTTCCTTTGTTATCGTATCAATTCATTCGTTCTTTCACCCTACCGGTGGTTCGTTGAAGATCTTCTCAAGTTGACGCTATATCTATCTTAATCCTTTCTACGAGAATAAGTAGTGTGCCAAATCCATTGTTTATCATCAATTTAATTGATGAAGGACAAGCATAACATAATTCTTATTCTTGTTCATCCAAGTGATTAATTCCTTATTCCGGAGGTCCATCATATTACATTCTCGGTTCGAGAGGCTTTATCTTTTTCATTTCCAAGAGTTCAAAAATCTCGCAATTATATTATCACGGAGATCTATCTAAATCATTACAAGGTTTCACCTCGTGTTTTCAACTTCTCTTTCTTTTCCTTATCCTTTTGTTACCGGAATTCTTCATGGAGGCTCTACTTGATGGCCCATCAAGCATTTAATTCCTTTTCGAAGTTTTCATCGAGATTCTTCTCTAAGGAGCTCAAGTATTCTTCATGTTACATTCCGAAGTGCTATTCATTCTATCTTATCTTTGGAGGTGGTATTATGTCATTTTTGATAATTTGAGTTCATGTTTCATGATTCACATGTTGTCAAGAATGAGGTATTTTAAATCCATCAATCTCTCTTTTGGAATTATCTTGGGTTATATTTCACCTAAAGTTTTTCCCTAAGGATTGTTGCTATTTATGGTGCTTATAAAGAACCCAAGTTCTTCTTTCATCCTCCCGGTGAAATAGTTTCTCATCTCCTTGTGTATATCAATCCAATCTATAGTTTCCGTCAGTGGAAGAATTTTCACTTCAGTTTTGAGATGTTTTTTCTTCATAAGCCCACAACAAGTTTATTCGTTTCATTGTTGATAACCCAACAACTCCGATCTAGCATTTGTTGTAAGCGTGCTCTACCAAGATCTTGTGTTCTCCTCCGTTCATTCCTTTCCATCCTCTCATTTCTTTTGGAGGCTTCGCGATATTGCTTTCTCCAACAATCATCTTGTTTTAGCAAAGATCATGTTTCTTTTCCTTGCTTATCCCATTTAACCGGAGTGTGTGCCTGCTGCTCAAGTTCTTTTCATCTTATCAAGCTTCATATCACTTTTCAACCGGAGTTCTGCCCGAGATTATTCTTCTTTGATCTTTGTTTATCTCATTTCAACCAGAGTGGTTTCAATTCCTTCTTGTCCTTTGCGCTTGTCATTCTTAGCCTTGCAATCTCAAGGCTCACGTAATGTTCCTTGTTCCTCTTCTCCAACGGAGTCTTTTTAAATTTGTTCATCTTCGTGGCATTCCTCCTTTATTTTTGTTCAACCTCGCAATGTTCTGTGGTTTCACTCGTTTGTCAAAGAAGCAACTTAGCTTTACCTCTTCTCCTTCCCTTCCGTTTTCCCTCTGGTGCCATTCTAGATCTCGGGACGAGATCCTCTCATAGTGGTGGAGTGTTGTGACGCCCCGAGACCGTTGCGCCAGGTGTCTTCCAGTTATTCGCCGACGTTGCCATGTCATTTGCTTGCGTGGCGCATCTTGTCATGTCATCATGTGCATTGCATCATCATGTTTTAAAACTTGCATTCGTCCGGGTTCTCCGAATTCTCTCCGTTGTCCGTTCTGAGCCCAACCACACTTGCACGCGCCCGCGGCATGTCCGAAATAGTATTTTATAAGTGGCCGGAAAATGTTCTCGGAATGGGATGAGAGTTGGCGTGCGGTCTTGTTATAGTGTATGTAGACCGCCTGCCATGTTTCATCGCAATCGGAGTTCGTTTGACGCCCCAACGATTAACTATAGCGGCAGTATAGCCAGTCTAACGTCGGACGTTTTCGGTCTCCGGAAATAGATGCCGGGCCCTCTCTCTCTCTTCTCCCCCTCGCAGTCTCGCCACAGCCCACGTAGTCCATCCTCCTTCCCCTCTTCGCTTCCGGAGTTGTCCGATGCGATCGCACGGTCCGAGACCCTCTCTGCTCAATGCATCAAACCCCCTCGCGCGCGCGTCCGAAAATTGTCCCGGAACCGACCCGAGCAGTCGTCACCGTTGGATCTGGATCATCCCCAAACGTCTACAGAACATCTCCGGTTTTTATTTGGACTCCCTAGCTATTTATTCGCGACTGTCCATTTCCGATCGGAGGGACGAGATAGCCCCTAACTTAATTCACCTGCCATATATATACACAAGGTCCAACCCTAAAAATCAGGAACCTTGACCCATCCTTCTGCGCGCCGCCACTGCAAATCCCCCTCAGGATCTCCCCTCACCCAACCAGCCATTTCCTTCGATCCATCCTCGTGCCCGCTTCCAGATCGAGCACGAGGCTTGATCCCGAGCGCAGTCACCTGCCCAAACTCCGATACCCCGCCGCCTCGATCGAGAGCCTCCTCCTCCCTCTTCGATCCAGAGGAGTGGAGCTCCGCCGCTGCTCCCCTTCCCTCCATCTCTCCCTGCTACTCCCTCTTCTCACATCTCTCCCTTTCTCTCTGTGTCTCGCAGGTTGCCATGGATGCCCGAACGCCTCCACGACCACGTCTGCCCCGCCCCGCCGCGATCCGGCCACCAGGACCCTCCAGCGCCGCTGCCTCCGCCATGGATGTCAGGCCCTAAGGTCCCCGCGCCCGTCCTCATGGCGCCTCGCATCCTCTTCGTCGCTTCAGAGCTTCCTCGCGACGGACTCGCCTCCCGCGCCTCTCCTGGATAGGATCCGCGCTGCCGGAGCCTCTGTAGCAGCCGCACAGGACGGCGTCGACCTTCGCTGCTCGCCTTCCTCCATGCCTCCTCGCCGTCTCCTCCACCTTCCTCCTATGTCTGCACCTGCAAGCTGCCTAGTCCAACGCCGTGGCACTACCCTCACCTCGTCCCCTGAACCGCAAGCAGCCGTCGGCCGCCTCCTCTGCATCGTGCTCGTGCACTCATCCGCGTCACCTCGGTCCCGCGACGACCCTCCTCTGCGTCCAGCGCCAAGTCCAACTGCTGCCCTGATCCGGTCGCGCCGCCTTGGATCCGGCAGGTTTCCCATCACCGCGCCAAGTCCCGCTTCACCGTGTCGTTCTCTGCTTCCCCTGCAACAAGCCGCAGCTCCTCGCTCGTTGTCCCGTTGACCACGCCCCCTCCAGCTCCTCGTTCGGCTAAGCAGAGGCCCAGCTGCGCCAGATCGACCGGCCTGCTGTTTCCACCGCCTTGGGCCAAGGCCCACTGGGTGAGAACCCCCACTGTGCACTGTTGGCCCAGTCCGATTCAGCCCGCCTCTGTTTTTTTTAGATCTGCAATTTGTCTATTTTTCCAGAGGAGAGCATTTTGCAGGAAACCCTTGCACTTCATGCATATAAAAAACTCATCAACCGTGCATCGGAATTAAACAAACTTAGTATGAAACTTGTTTAGAATTTTGTCTAGACTCATAATATCCAACTTTCATCTATGTTTAAAATGTTTAAGATGCCGTTTGGTTAAATTTGCTCCTATGCCATGTTGAAATGATTTGTTTAAAAACTTAATAACCGTAGCTCCAAACCTAATAATATTTATATGTAAATGGGGTAGAAAAATGCCTAATTTAACATGATGCACTCATCTAGCATGTTTAACAACTCTAAAATTTTGTTTAGGGAAGAACAGTACCAAACCTAATATATGCACATGAGGAGTTTCCGGACTCATTGCTTGGTGTTTCCAGCCCCATTTAAACTTGCCTAGTTAAGTAGTTCTACTATGCTCCACCTCTTGCCATGTGAATGAACATTTAATATGGTTGGGTACATAAACAAGATCAAAACTAAATAACTTGAATGTGGTGTTTCGTCAATATGCAACGGAGTTTCATATTGAGCTCCACTTAATTTGTAGGATTGCTTGTGCACTTTGCCATGCCATGCTTCTTTAAACCGGACATGCATCGTACTTGGTTGTGCATCATGCCATGTTCATGTGGTGGTTGTTTACTATGTTGTTTGCTACTTTCCGGTGGTGCTTCTTCGGGTTGGTTCCGATAACGTCCGTTTGTCTTCTTCATGGACTCGTTCTTCTTCCTTGCGGGATCTCAGGCAAGATGACCATACCCTCGAAATCACTTCTATCTTTGGTTGCTAGTTTGCTCGCTCTTTTGCTACGCCTATGCTGGGATACCTACCACTTGCTTATCATGCCTCCCATATGGTTAATCCAAGCCTCTAACCCACCTTGTCCTAGCAAACCGTTGTTTGGCTATGTTACCGCTTTGCTCAGCCCCTCTTATAGCATTGTTAGTTAAAGGTGAAGATTGGAGCTTGTTCCATGTTTGGAACATGGATATTTTGTTGGGATATCACAATATCTCTTATTTAATTAATGCATCTATATACTTGGTAAAGGGTGGAAGGCTCGGCCTTATGCCTGGTGATTAGTTCCACTCTTGCCGCCCTAGTTTCCGTCATATCGGTGTTATGTTCCCGGATTTTGCGTTCCTTACGTGGTTGGGTTATAATGGGAACCCCTTGACAGTTTGCTTTGAATAAAACTCCTCCAGCAAGGCCCAACCTTGGTTTTACCATTCGCCACCTAGCCTTTTTCCCTTGGGAGTCGCGCATCCCGAGGGTCATCTTTATTTTTAAACCCCCGGGCCAGTGCTTGTCTAAGTGTTGGTCCAACCCAGAGCACCATGTGGGGCCGTCCCTTGGCAACTTGGGTTACGTTGGCTCCCGTACGCTTAGCTTATCCGGTGTGCCATGAGAACGAGATATGTGCAGCTCTAACCGGGATTTGTCGGCACAGCGGGTGGTCTTACTGGACTTGTTTTACCATTGTCGAGGATGTCTTGTAACCGGGATGCCGAGTCTGATCGCATTGTCTTGGGAGAAGGAATATCCTTCGTTGACCGTGAGAGCTTGTGATGCGCTAAGTTGGGACACCCCTGCAGGGATTTGAACTTTCGAAAGCCGTGCCCGCAGTTATGGGCAGATGGGAATTTGTTAATGTTCGGTTGTAGAAAACCTGAACTTGATCTTAATTAAAATACATCAACCGCGTGTGTAACCGTGATGGTCTCTTCTCCGCGGAGTCCGGGAAGTGAACATGGTGTTGGAGTAATGCTTGACGTAGGTTGTTCTAGGATCACTTCTTGATCATTAGTTGATCGACCGTGCTTTTGCCTTCTCTTCTCGCTCTCTTTTGCGAATATGTTTAGCCACCATATATGCTAGTCGCTTGCTGTAGCTCCACCTCATCCCTTTTACCCTTCCGATAAGCTTAAATAGTCTTGATCGTGAGGGTGTGAGATTGCTGAGTCCTCGTGACTCACAGATACTTCCAAAACCAGTTTGCAGGTACCGATGTTACCGAGCAAGTGACGCAACCAAGCTCAAGGAGGAGCTCGATGAAGATCTTGTCCTTTGTCTTGTTTCATTTTCAGTTGATCAGTAGTGGAGCCCAGTTGGCGTCGATCGGGGGACCTTGTCGCATTTGGGGTTGTTCTTTATTTTGGTTCCGTAGTCAGACCTTGATTGTATTTGGATGTTGTAATGCTTTATTCATGTAACTGTGTGAAGTGGCGATTGTAAGCCAACTATGTTTCTCTTTCCCTTTATGTATTACATGGGTTGTGTGAAGATTACCTCACTTGCGACATTGCTTTCAATGCGGTTATGCCTCTAAGTCGTGCTTCGACACGTGGGAGATATAGCCGCATCGAGGGCGTTACAAGCTCAATATGCAACGAGTTGCATATTGACGAAACAGCACATCAATTATTTAGTTCTCTCTTGTTTATGTACCCAACAATATTAAATGTTGTTAAACATGGCAAGAGGAGAGGCATAAGTAAACTAACTATTTAGGCAAGTTCAAATGAGGCCAGAATCAACAAACAACAATTCCGGAAAATCCTCATATGCAAATTTTAGGTTTCGTACTGTTCTACTCTAAACCATATTTTAGAGTTGTTAAACATGCAAAGTAAGTACATCATGTTAATCTAGGCATTTTTCTACCCCATTTACATATAAAGATTATTTAAAATGGAGCTACGGTTATTTAGTTATGAATTAAATCATTTTAGCATGGCAATATGGAAAATTAATGCAAACATCAATTTAAACATTTTAAATGTGCATGAAAGTTGGATATTATGAAACTAGATGAAAAACCAAGCATTTTACATATATAAAGTTTTTACATACGACGCACGGTTTGTGAGATATGATATGCATGAAGTTAAGGGTCTAATTTGCAAAACTGGCGTTCTCTGGAATAATAGAAAAATTCATAGCAAGGAAAAAAACACATCGGGCCGAATCTTGCTGGCCCAACAGGAAGAGGGGATCTGGAGGGGCTGCTCACATCGGGCCTTCGCCCGGCTGGTGGAGAGGCCTCGCAGGCCTGGCGCGGCCTTGGGGCTCCTGGGCTGACATGGGGAAGCGGTTGTGGCCTGGTGAGGCAGCAGACCCGTGGCCCAGTTCGGTCAACGGCGAGGAGGAGAGACTAGTTCGAGGGGAAGCAGTCAGCGGCGAACGGGAGGTGGCCCAGGCGCGTGGAGAGGAAGCGGTCAACGCGAGCGCTCGTCGTCTCGTCCTGTCACTCGAAGCGGAGAGCACAGACGGGTGAGGCGGACGTAGGTGGGACTCCGGCAAGCGGCAGGATGGAGAGGGGTCGATTCGAGAGCTCGGGGTCGCCGTCGGTGAGGGAGGGGCTCGTCTCGCTTGCACAAAGGCGAGCCTGGCAACGGCTACGCTGGAACGGGGGACGATGGTGCCCTCTGGCGGATGAGGACGACGGCCGGACTAGGGGCAAGGCAAGGATGCAGATCCGGCAGGACGGATCCATTCCCGGCAGTATTCGGCAGATCTGGCGAGGTGGCTGCCATGCTCCTTCAGGCAGCCTCCATGGCGGCGTGTGTTGAAGACAGAGAGAAAGATGCTCTGTGAGAGAGAGGACGAGAAGCACGGGAAAGAGAGGGAGAAGGGGTGGTGATGCTCATCTGCGGGTCCGCGGCGGTGTGGCTGACCGGACGGAGGCGGGGAGGAGGCTGTAGTCACTGCGGTTGGATGAGGAGAAGGAGCTCGAGAGGAGGCTTGGGCGCAGGTGGTTTGTTGGAAGAGAATCGGGGTGGATCCCCATGGAGGATGAGGTTGTCGGCGGCTCCATTGGACAGGGGAGGATGCGGGATGGATCCTGATGGAGAGGCGAAGTGGAAGGAGAGGTGGTTGGCTCTGGTTGGTGTGGTGGTGAAATCAAGGAGGGGATTTTTGGACCGGGGATGAAACCGAGGAGGAAGAGACAGGAGGAGTGGCGGTGGCTTCGGGTGGATGGGACAAGTGCCCTAGGTTTTAGCGTTTGGTCTGAAATTAGACTAGGGGTGGACTATATATATGGAAAAGAGGGGAGTTGGATCATCCGATCAAAATCCGACGGTTGGCAAAAAAACCTTTGAGAATTCAAACAAATAATCGCAGATGTTTTAGGGATGTTTGGGGATGATCCGAATCCAACGGTGACGACTACCCGGGTCGGGTTCGGAGGAGTTTCGGACGCGCGAGAGTGGTCTATGCACTGCGCAAAGAGGGGTAGGCTGGGCCTAGGTGGACTGTGAAGAGGAGTTGGGCTGAGAGGAGAGAAGAGAAGGAGAGGCCCGGCAGCAGTTTTTGGAGACCGATAACGTCCGACGTTAGACCGACTATAATGCCGCAATAGTTATCCGTTGGGGGATCAAACGGACTCCGAATGCGATGAAACTTGGCAGGCGGTTTACCTACAACATAATAAGACCGCACGCCAACTTTCAACCCATTCCGAGAACATTTCCCAGCTACTTATAAAATACTATTTCCGGCGTGCCGCGGGCGCGTGCAAGTGTGTCTGGGCTCGGAACGGACAACGGAAAGAACTGGGAGACCCGGACGGATGCCAGTTTCGAAAACATGATGATGCAATGCACACGATGATATGGAAAGATGCAACACACAAGCGAATGACAAGGCAACAACAACGAAATATCTGGATGACACCTGGGGCATCTGTCTTGGGGCGTTACATAGGGCGCGCCCTCCACCCTTGTGGAAGCCTCGTGTCCTTCCCGGACTACTTATTTTCCTACTTACTTAAATATCCCAAAACGGTGCAAAATTGCCATTAGAACTATTTTGGAGTCGGTTTACTTACCATACCACGTACCTATTCCTTTTCAGAGTCTGAAACGTTCTGGGAAGTGTCCTTTATGTATTCCTCCAGGGTTACGGTTTCAATAACATTAGTTTCAACATTTATGGGAGTACCTGAGATATAATGTTTGATTCTTTGACCGTTTACCACCCTCTGATTTGTGCCTTCGAAGTTGTTGATTTTTATGGCACCGGAACGGCAGGCCTCGTCGATAACGTAAGGACCTTCCCATTTAGAGAGAAGTTTTCCTGCAAAAAATCTTAAATGAGAGTTGTATAACAATACATAATCACCTACATTAAACTCATGCTTTTGTATCCTTTTTATCATGTCATCTTTTAACTTTTTCTTTAAACAGTTTGGCATTCTCGTAGGCCTGGGTTCTCCATTCATCAAGTGAGCTAATGTCAAAAAGCCTCTTCTCACCGGCAAGTTAGAAGTCATAGTTGAGATCTTTAATATCCCAAAATGCCTTATGTTCTAATTCAAGAGGTAAGTGACATGCTTTACCATAAACCATTTTATATGGAGACATACCCATAGGATTTTTGTATGCAGTTCTATAAGCCCATAATGCATCGTCAAGTTTCTTGAACCAATTCTTTCTATATCTATTAATAGTCTTTTGCAAAATTAATTTAAGCTCTCTATTACTCAATTCTACTTGACCAGTAGACTATGGATGATATGGAGATGCAATTCTACGATTAACATCATACTTAGCAAGCATCTTACGAAAAGCACCATGAGTAAAATGTGAACCACCATCAGTCATTAAGTATCTAGGGAGTCCAAACCTCGGAAAAATAACTTCTTTAAGCATCTTAATATAGGTGTTATGATCAGCACTACTAGTTGGAATAACTTCTACCGATTTAGTAACATAATCAACAGCAACAAAAATATGTGTATACCCATTAGAGGAAGGAAACGGTCCTATATAATAAAAGCCCAAACATTAAATGGTTCAATGACAAGTGAATAATTCCTTTTGCTGGTATGTGAAGCTAGGTGGTATAAATTTAGCAACAATATAATTAGCATAATCAGCATACCATGGAGCAGTATGAGAAGCATTTATGACAGCTAATTGTTCATCAGGAAAGCTATCATCGATAGGTAGTGGGTCATCAAGAACATTTTCTAACCTAGACAAGTTGTCTACAATGGGGTTCTCAGCTCCCTTTCTATCAATAATATGCAAATCAAATTCTTGTAGCAAGAGAACCCATCTAATAAGTCTAGGTTTAGCATCTTTCTTTTCCATCAGATATTTAATAGCAGCATGATCAGTGTGAATAGTTACTTTAGAATCAACTATATAAGGTCTAAACTTATCACAAGCAAATACAACTGCTAAAAATTATTTTTCAGTAGTAGCATAATTTCTTTGAGCACTGTCCAGAGTTTTACTAGCATATTGAATAACATTTAATTTCTTATCAACTCTTTATCCTAGAACAGCCCCTACAGCATAGTCACTAGCATGACACATAATTTCAAATGGTAAATTCCAATCTGGAGGCTGAACAATAGGTGCAGAAATCAAAGCTTTCTTAAGTATTTCAAATGCTTCTATACAATCATCATCAAAGACAAAAGGGGCATCTTTTTTGTAAGAGATTAGTCAGAGGCCGAGAAATTTTAGAAAAGTCCTTAATGAACCTCCTATAAAAACCGGCACGACCAAGGAAACTTCTTATACCTTTAATGTCCTTAGGACACGGTATCTTTTCAATACCATCAACTTTAGCTTTATCAACTTCAATACCTCTTTCAGAAATTTTATGCCCCAAGACAATACCTTCATTAATAATAAAGTGGCATTTCTCTCAATTCAAGACAAGATTAGTTTCTTCACATCTCTACAAAACTCGATCAAGGTTGCTTAAGCAATCATCAAAAGAAGTCCCATAAATGGAGAAATCATCCATGAATACCTCAACAATCTTTTCACAAAAGTCAGAGAATATAGCAGTCATACATCTTTGAAAAGTAGTAGGTGCATTACATAAACCAAAAGGCATACGTCTACAAGCAAAGGCACCGAAAGGGCAAGTAAGAGTTGTCTTTTCTTGATCCTTTTTTGTCATAGGTATTTGAGAGAAACCAGAATAACCATCCAGGAAGCAAACATGTGTATGTTTGGATAATCTTTCTAACATTTGATTAATAAAAGGTAACGGGTAATGATCCTTTTTAGTAGCTTTATTTAATTTGCGAAAATCAATTACCATTCTATAACCTGTAACAACTCTTTGTGGGATAAATTCATCTTTATCATTAGGAACAACAGTAATACCTCCCTTCTTAGGGACACAATGGACAGGACTTACCCACTGACTATCAGCAACGGGATAAATTATACCTGCCTCCAGGAGCTTTAGTATTTCTTTTCTTACCACTTCTTTCATCTTAGGATTTAACCATCGTTGGTGATCAACAACTGGTTTAGCGTCTTTCTCCAGCTTTATTTTGTGCTGGCATAGAGTGGGACTAATGCCCTTAAGATCATCAAGAGTATATCCAATAACAGCATGGTGCTTCTTCAGAGTTTTCAATAATTTCTCTTCTTCATGCTCTGAAAGGTTAGCACTAATAATAACAGGATATATCTCCTTCTCATCAAGATAAGCATATTTAAGAGTATCAGGTAAAGGTTTAAGCTCAAACACGGGATCACCCTTAGGTGCAGGAGGATCCCCTAGGATTTCAACATGCAAGTTGTGCTTCAAAATAGGGCCCTGTTTAAAGAATTCTTCAACTATTTCCCTTCTTTCAGTCATAAACATACCATTTTCATGGTCTAGAAAATATTGTTCTAAAGGATCACTAGGAGGCATGACAATAGAAGCAAGACCAATAATTTCATCTTTACTAGGCAATTCTTTATCATGGGGTTGTCTACGAAATTTAGCAAAATTAAACTCATGAGACATATCCCCTAAACCAACAGAAATAATATCCTTATTGCAGTCTATCTTAGCACTAACAGTATTCAAGAAGGGTCTACCAAATATAATGGGACAAAAGTCATCTTGTGGGAAACCAAGAACAAGAAAATCAGCAGGATATTTAACTTTCCCACAAAAGACTTCAACATCTCTACCAATCCCAACTGGTGAAATAGTATCTCTGTTGGCAAGCTTAATTGTAACATCTATATCTTCTATCTCAACAGGTGCAATATCATGCATAATTTCTTTGTATAAGGAATGAGGTATTGCACTTGCACTACCACCCATGTCACATAAGACATGATAGCAATGATCTCCTATTTAATAGAAATAACAGGCATGCCTAGAATAGGTCTATGTTTATTTTTAGTATCAGGTCTAGCAATTCTAGAAGATTCATTGCAGAAGTAAATAACATGCCCATCAATATTATCGGCCAAGAGATCTTTAACCATAGCAACACTAGGTTCAACTTTAATTTGCTCTGGGGGTTTGGGTGTCTTAATATTACTTTTGTTTACCACAATTGAAGCTTTAGCATGATCCTTTATTCTAACAGGGAAAGGTGGTTTCTCAATATAAGTAGTAGGAACAACAGGATCATTATAAGTGATAATCTTTTCTTCAACTTTAATAGGTGCAACTACTTTTACTTCAATGGGAGGATTATATTTAAACCACTTCTCCTGTGGGAGATCAACATGAGTAGGAAAGGATTCAGAGAAAGAAGCTACTATCTCAGAGTCAAGTCCATATTTAGTGCTAAATTCACGAAAAGCATCGGTATCCATAAAATATTTAACACAATCAAACTTAGGTGTTATACCTGACTCCTTACCTTTGTCGAGATCCCAATCTTCAGAGTTGCATTTAATTCTTTCCAATAAATCCCATTTGAATTCAATAGTCTTCATCATAAAAGATCCAGTACAAGAAGTATCGAGCATGGAGCGATTACTAAGAGAAAGCCGAGCATAAATTTTTTGAATAATCATTTCTTTTGAGAGCTCATGATTGGGGAATGAATATAACATTGACTTAAGCCTTCCCCAAGCTTGAGCTATGCTTTCTCCTTCGTGAGGCCAAAAATTATATATATGAACAAGATGCATAGGAAAAAACTTCTGATGAAATTCCAATTTCAATCGTTGGTAGTTCCATGATCCAATATCATCACATAGCCTAAACCATGTCAATGCATCTCCCTTCAAAGATAAAGAGAAGACCTTCTTCTTGATAACATCCTCGGGCATACCTGCAATCTTAAATAATCCACAAACTTCATCCACATAGATTAGGTGCAAATCAGGATGTAATGTTCCGTTACCTATGAAAGGATTAGCTAGCAGTTTCTCTATCATACCCGAAGGAATTTAAAAGTAAACATTTTCAGTAGGTTCAGTAGGTTGAGTAGAAACTCTTTGCTCTACTGTTCAGGGTGAAGATAGCCCGAATAAGCCCCTCAAAGGAATGTGTTCCATAGTAACAAGTGACAGTAAATTTCAGCACACTATATTAATTTTTCCTTACCAAATTCCACCTACCAAAGGTGCTTCACTCCATGAAAACGGCGCCAGAAAAGAGTCTTGATGACCCACAAGTGTAGGGGATATATCGTAGCCTTTTCGATAAGTAAGAGTGTTGAACCCAATGAGGAGCAGAAGGAAATGATAAGCGGTTTCCAGCAAGGTATTCTCTGCAATCACTGAAATTATCGGTAATAGATAGTTTTGTGATAAGGTAATTGGTAACGGGTAACAATTAATAAAAGTAAATAAGGTGCAGCAATATGGCCCAATCCTTTTTGTAGCAATGGACAAGCCTGGACAAACTCTTATAAGAGGAAAGCTCTCCCGATGACACATGTGAATTATCGTCAAGCTAGTTTTCATCACGCTCATATGATTTGCGTTCGGTACATTGATAATTTGATATGCGGGTGGACCGGTGCTTGGTTACTGCCCTTACTTGGACAAGAATACCACTTATGATTAACCCCTATTGCAGGCATCCGCAACTACAACAGAAGTATTAAGGTAAACCTAACCATAGCATGAAACATATGGATCCAAATCAGCCCCTTACGAAGCAACTCATAAATTAGGGTTTAAGCTTCTGTCACTATAGCAACCCATCATATACTTATTACTTCCCAATGCCTTCCTCTAGGCCCAAACAATGGTGAAGTGTCATGTAGTCGACGTTCACATGACACCACTAGAGGAAAGACAACATACATCTCATCAAAATATCGAACGAATACCGAATTCACATGACTACTTATAGCAAGACTTCTCCCATGTCCTCAGGAACAAACGTAACTACTCACAAAGCATATTCATGTTCATAATCAGAGGGGTATTAATGTGCATAATGGATCTGAACATATGATCTTCCACCAAGTAAACCAACTAGCATCAACTACAAGGAGTAATCAACACTACTAGCAACCCACAGGTACCAATCTGAGGCTTTGGGAGAAAGATTGGATACAATAGATGAACTAGGGTTTGAGATGAGATGGTGATGGTGAAGATGTTAATGGATATTGACCCCCTCCCGATGAGAGGATCATTGGTGATGACGATGGTGATGATTTCCCCCTCCTGGAGGGAAGTTTTCCCGGCAGAACAGCTCCGTCGGAGCCCTAGATTGGTTCCGCCAAGGTTCCGCCTCGTGGCGGGGGAGTTTGGTTCCGTGAGCTTGCTTATGATTTTTTCCTCGATGAAAGACTCCATATAGCCAAAGATGGGCATCAGAGGGCCACCAGGGGGCCCACGAGGCAGGGGGCGTGCCCAGGGGGTAGGGCGTGCCCCCACCCTCGTGGACGGTGGGTGGCCCCCCTCTGGTACTTCTTTTGCCCAATATTTTTTATATATTTTGGAAATAATTCCCGTGGAGTTTCAGGACTTTTGGAGATGTGGAGAATAGGTCTCTAATATTTGCTCCTTTTCTATCCCAGAATTCCAGCTCCCGGCATTCCCCCTCTTCATGTAAACCTTGTAAAATAAGAGAGAAAAGGCATAAGTATTGTGACATAATGTGTAATAACAGCCCATAATGCAATAAATATCGCTATAAAAGCATGATGCAAAATGGACGTATCACTCACCACCTAGGAGGCAACCGCCCTACTTCACCAATCCGTTCTGTATGTGTCACTGACGAGACCTGGTGTCACACCCTAATTTTCATGCCACAATATTTAGGATTAATTAGGCATAAACATTTGATGCAACAAAAACATTTTCTATTGATTTGGTCTCTGCTTTGATCTGGGGTTTGCTGGTTATTTGCAAGTACTCTAAAAATCAAATAAATCCTCCAACTCATGTACTTCTTTCCCTTGATCTGAAACTTTGCCAAATGATCATGCGTATAGGACAGAATTGTATTTTCTTGCAAAAATAATTTGGCCAAAAAGTATTTTCTAAATTAGGTTTTCCAAAGCCCCCTGACTTCAGGCTTGAACAATAAGTGCCTAAGCCTTACTATCTCACGCACATATACCGGTGCCAAGTCACTTGCCGAGTTTGTCGTACGAATGGGAATAAAATGAGCCACTTTGGTAAGTCGGTTCACTATCACCCAAATTGCATCCCTTCCCCTTCAGGTACAGGGTAGGCCAACAAAACAATTCTTGGCGACGTCATCCCATGGCCACTTTGGAACTTCTAAGGACTGCAACAAACCAGCTGGTTGAAGGAAATATGCCCTAGAGGCAATAATAAAGTTATTATTTATTTCCTTATATCATGATAAATGTTTATTATTCATGCTAGAATTGTATTAACCAGAAACATAATACATGTGTGAATACATAGACAAACAGAGTGTCACTAGTATGCCTCTACTTGACTAGCTCGTTGATCAAAGATGGTTATGTTTCCTAACCATAGACATGACTTGTCATTTGATTAACGAGATCACATAATTAGGAGAACGATGTGATTGACTTGACCCATTCCGTTAGCATAGCACTTGATCGTTTAGTTTGTTGCTATTGCTTTCTTCATGACTTATACATGTTCCTGTGACTATGAGATTATGCAACTCCCATTTACCGGAGGAACACTTTGTGTGCTACCAAACGTCACAACGTAACTGGGTGATTATAAAGGTGCTCTACAGGTGTCTCCGAAGGTACTTGTTGGGTTGGCGTATTTCGAGATTAGGATTTGTCACTCCGATTGTCGGAGAGGTATCTCCGGGCCCTCTCGGTAATGCACATCACTTAAGCCTTGCAAGCATTGCAAATAATGAGTTAGTTGTGGAATGATGTATTACGGAACGAGTAAAGAGACTTGCCGGTAACAAGATTGAACTAGGTATTGAGATACCGACGATCGAATCTCGGGCAAGTAACATACCGATAAAGATCTTCGTAGAATATGTGGGAGCCAATATGAGCATCCAGGTTCCGCTATTGGTTATTGACCAGAGATGTGTCTTGGTCATGTCTACATTGTTCTCGAACCCGTAGGGTCCGCACGCTTAAGGTTTCGATGACAGTTATATTATGAGTTTATGAGTTTTGATGTACCGAAGGAGTTCGGAGTCCCGGATGAGATCGGGGACAGGACGAGGAGTCTCGAAATGGTCGAGATGTAAAGATCGATATATTGGATGACTATATTCGGACATCGGAAAGGTTCCGAGTGATTCGGGTATTTTTCGGAGTACCGGAGAGTTACGGGAATTCGCCGGGGAGTATATGGGCCTTATTGGGCCATACGGGAATAGAGGAGAGAGGCCAAAAGGAAGGAGGCGCGCACCCCCCCTCTGGTCCGAATTGGACAAGGGGTTCAGCCCACTTTTCCTTGTTCCTCTCCCCCTCTTTCCTTCTCTCCTACTCCAACAAGGGAAGGAGGAGTCCTACTCCCGGTGGGAGTAGGACTCCACCCTTGGCGCGCCGTCCTCCTAGGGCGGCCTCCTCCCCCTTGCTCCTTTATATACAGGGGCACCTCTAAACACACAAGTCAATCGGTTGATCTCTCCCAGCCGTGTGCGGTGCCCCCCTCCACCATAATCCTCGATAATATTGTAGCGATGCTTAGGCGAAGCCCTGCAACGGTAGAACATCAAGATCGTCACCACGCCGTCGAACTCTTCCCCGACATTCTGCTGGATCGGAGTCCAGGGATTGTCATCGAGCTGAACGTGTGCTAGAACTCGGAGGTGCCGTAGTTTCGGTGCTTGATCAGTCGGGCCATGAAGACGTACGACTAGATCAACCGCGTTGTCCTAACGCTTCCGCTTTTGGTCTACGAGGGTACATAGACAACACTCTCCTCTCTCGTTGCAATGCATCACCATGATTTTGCGTGTGCGTAGGAATATTTTGAAATTACTACGTTCCCCTACAGTGGCATCCGAGTGTAGGTTTTATGCATTACTGAGAATGGATCCATCCTAGAGAAGGAGTTTCTCTCGAAAGAAGTGAGTAGGAGGAAAGTAGAACTTGATGAGGTAACTGTACCTGCTCCCTTATTGGAAAGAAGTTCATCACAGAAATCTGTTCCTGTGACTACTACACCAATAAGTGAGGAAGCTAATGATGATGATCATGTAACTTCAGATCAAGTTACTACCGAACCTCGTAGGTAAACCAGAGTGAGATCCGCACCAGAGTGGTATGGTAATCCTGTTCTGGAGGTCATGTTACTTGACCATGACGAGCCTACAAACTATGAGGAAGCAATGATGAGTCCAGATTCCATGAAATGGCTTGAGGCCATGAAATCTGAGATGAAATCCATGTATGAGAACAAAGTATGGACTTTGATTGACTTGCCCATTGATCGGCGAGCCATTAAGATTAAATGGATCTTCAAGAGGAAGACGGACGCTGATAGTAGTGTTACTATCTACAAAGCTAGAATTGTCACAAAAAGGTTTTCGACAAGTTCAAGGTGTTGACTACGATGAGAGTTTCTCAATCGTATCTATGCTTAAGTCTATCTGAATCATGTTAGCAATTGCCGCATTTTATGAAATCTGGCAAATGGATAAACAAAATTGCATTCCTTAATGGATTTATTAAAAAGAGTTGTATATGATGCAACCAGAATGTTTTGTCAATACTAAAGGAGCTAACAAAATATGCAAGCTCCAGCGATCCATATATGGACTGGTGCAAGCATCTCGGAGTTGGAATATATGCTTTGATAAGTTGATCAAAGCATATAGTTTTATACAGACTTGCGGTGAAGCCTGTATTTACAAGAAAGTGAGTGGGAGCACTACAGCATTTCTGATAAGTATATGTGTATGACATATTGTTGCTCGGAGATAATGTAGATTTATTCTGCAAAGCATAAAGGAATGTTTGAAAGGATTTTTTTTCAAAGAAAGATGTCGGTGAAGCTGCTTACATATTGAGCATCAAGATCTATAGAGATAGATCAATACGCTTGATAATTTTTTCAATGAGTACATACCTTGACAAGATTTTGAAGTAGTTCAAAATGGAACAGTCAAAGAAGGAGTTCTTGCCTGTGTTACAAGGTGTGAAGTTGAGTAAGACTCAAAACCCGACCACGGCAGAAGATAGAGAGAGAATGAAAGTCATTCCCTATGCCTCAGCCATACGTTCTATAAAGTATGACATGCTGTGTACCAGACCTATTGTATACCCTGCCCTGAGTTTGGCAAAGGAGTACAATAGTGATCTAGAAGTAGATCACTGGACATTGTTCAAAATTATCCTTAGTGGAATAAGGATATGTTTCTCGATTATGGAAGTGACAAAAGGTTCGTCATAAAGGGTTACGTCGATGCAAATTTTGACACTGATCCAGATGACTCTAAATCTCAATCTGGATACATATTGAAAGTGGGAGCAATTAGCTAGAGTAGCTCTGTGCAGAGCATTGTTGACATAGAAATTTGCAAAATACTTACGGATCTGAATGTGGCAGGCCCGTTAACTAAACTTCTCTCACAAGCAAAACATGATCACACCTCAGTACTCTTTGGGTGTTAATCACATAGCGATGTGAACTAGATTATTGACTCTAGTAAACCCTTTGGGTGTTCTTCACATGTCGATGTGAACTATGGGTGTTAATCACATGGTGATGTGAACTATTGGTATTAAATCACATGGCGATGTGAACTAGATTATTGACTCTAGTGCAAGTGGGAGACTGAAGGAAATATGCCCTAGAGGCAATAATAAAGTTATTATTTATTTCCTTATATCATGATAAATGTTTATTATTCATGCTAGAATTGTATTAACCGGAAACATAATACATGTGTGAATACATAGACAAATAGAGTGTCACTAGTATGCCTCTACTTGACTAGCTCGTTGATCAAAGATGGTTATGTTTCCTAACCATAGACATGAGTTGTCATTTGATTAACGGGATCACATCATTAGGAGAACGATGTGACTGACTTGACCCATTCCGTTAGCATAGCACTTGATCGTTTAGTTTGTTGCTATTGCTTTCTTCATGACTTATACATGTTCCTATGACTATGAGATTATGCAACTCCCGTTTACCGGAGGAACACTTTGTGTGCTACCAAACGTCACAACGTAACTGGGTTATTATAGAAGTGCTCTACAGGTGTCTCCGAAGGTACTTGTTGGGTTGGCGTATTTCGAGATTAGGATTTCTCACTCCGATTGTCGGAGAGGTATCTCTGGGCCCTCTCGGTAATGCACATCACTTAAGGCTTGCAAGCATTACAACTAATCAGTTAGTTGCGGAATGATGTATTACAGAACGAGTAAAGAGACATGCCGATAACGAGATTGAACTAGGTATTGAGATACCGACGATCGAATCTCGGGCAAGTAACATACCGATGACAAAGGGAACAACGTATGTTGTTATGCGGTCTGACCGATAAAGATCTTCGTAGAATATGTCGGAGCCAATATGAGCATCTAGGTTCCGCTATTGGTTATTGACCAGAGACGTGTCTCGGTCATGTCTACATTATTCTCGAACCCGTAGGGTCCGCACGCTTAAGGTTTCGATGACAATTATATTATGAGTTTATGAGTTTTGATGTACTGAAGGAGTTCGGAGTCCCGGATGAGATCGGGGACATGACGAGGAGTCTCGAAATGGTCGAGACGTAAAGATCGATATATTGGACGACTATATTCAGACATCGGAAAGGTTCCGAGTGATTCGGGTATTTTTCGGAGTACCGGAGAGTTACGGGAATTCGCCGGGGAGTATATGGGCCTTATTGGGCCATACGGGAATAGAGGAGAGAGGCCAAAAGGAAGGAGGCGCGCGCCCCCCTCTGGTCCGAATTGGACAAGGGGTGCAGCCCACTTTTCCTTGTTCCTCCCCCCTCTTTCCTTCTCTCCTACTCCAACAAGGGAAGGAGGAGTCCTACTCCCGGTGGGAGTAGGACTCCCCCCTTGGCGCGCCCTCCTCCTAGGCCGGCTGCCTCCCCCCTTGCTCCTTTATATACAGGGGCAGGGGGGCACCTCTAAATACACAAGTTGATCAGTTGATCTCTCCCAGCCGTGTGCGGTGCCCTCCTCCACCATAATCCTCGATAATATTGTAGCGGTGCTTAGGCGAAGCCCTGCGACGGTAGAACATCAAGATCATCACCACGCTGTCGTGCTGACGGAACTCTTCTCCGACATTCTGCTGGATCGGAGTCCGGGGATCGTCATCGAGCTGAACATGTGCTAGAACTCGGAGGTGTCATAGTTTCGGTGCTTGATTGGTTGGGTCGTGAAGACGTACGACTACATCAACCGCGTTGTGCTAACGCTTCCGCTTTCGGTCTACGAGGGTACGTAGACAACACTCTCCTCTCTCGTTGCTATGCATCACCATGATCTTGCATGTGTGTAGGAATATTTTGAAATTACTATGTTCCCCTACACTGGTGTCTTATGATCAGCCTTCACAAGCTAAGAGACTCCACAAGAGGTCACATACTTTGCCACATCAACTTTCATCCTTCTCCACCAATAAGTCCTCTTCAAGTCTTGATACATCTTTGTTTCTCTAGGATGAACTGTATATGGGGTACAATGTGCTTCTCTCAAAATGTACTCCTTGACCTGTGACTTGTGTGGCACACAAAGACGGCCATGAAACCGAATAGATCCAGTTCTACCTTTTTGGGTGCGCTCCCGCACCTGCAACAACAATCGGTCATTCTGTTGTGCCTCTCTCACTCTTTCTGGGATAGCTGACTGAAGGATGAATTGTGTCTCCTCATGTGCTACACTGGCAAAACAATATGAGATGCCCATCCGCTCAAAATCAGCAATGTGACAACCTAAAGTGGAAGGGACAATCTTGCGGCTAAGAGCATCCACAACCACATTTGCTTTGCGAGGGTGGTACTGGATTGAGAGGTCATAGTCCTTTATCAATTCTAACCATCGTCTTTGCCTTAAGTTCAGCTCCTTCTGAGTGAAAATATATTTGAGACTCTTATGATTAGTGAATTATCACAAGATTCTCCATAAAGATATGGCCTCCATATCTTGAGTGCAAAGACCACAGCTGCAAGCTCTAGATCATGCGTAGGATAGTTCTGCTCATGCTTTTTCAGTTTCCTAGAAGCATAGGAAATTACCTTTCCATCTTGGATAAGAGCGGACCCAAGGCCAACCTGGGAAGTATCAAAGTACACTATGAAGCGTTTCCCAGGTTTAGGTCAAGTGAGAACAGGCGCGGTCACCAATCTATTCTTTAGCGTAGAGAAACTATTCTCACATTCAGCATCCCACTAAAATTTCACATCCTTTTGTGTTAGCTTGGTCATTGGCTTGGCGATAATAGAGAAATCCTTCACAACTACCGACAGTAACCAGCTTAACCCAAGAAAGTTCTCACTTCTTTAAAATTAGACGATGGCTTGGTGATCAAGGATGTCTTCGAATAGATAAGAATGTCTTCGAATATCCTGCTCACGCATGCGAATTCGATTATACCCAGGCTGCAAATCTATCTTGAAAACACCTTAGCTCCCTTTAATTGATTGAACAAGTCTTGAATGCAAGGTATAGTATACTTATTCTTGATGGTCACGGCATTACGAGCATGATAGTCCACACACATTCGCCAACTACGATCCTTCTTAAGTATGAATAACACAGGTGCTCCCCAGGGTGACACACTATGCCAAATCAACACTTTGAATAGCATATCATCATACTGTTGCTTTAGTTCTTCTCAAAGTTGACGTGTCAATCGATATGGGGACATGGAGAGAGGTCGGGTGAGGGAGTCCTGGATTAGGGGGTGTCCGGATGGCCGGACTATACCTTCAGCCGGACTCCTGGACTATGAAGATACAAGATTGAAGACTTCGTCCCGTGTCCGGGAGGGACTTTCCTTGGCGTGGAAGGCAAGCTTGGCGACACGGATATGTATATCTCCTCCTTTGTAACCGACCTTGTGTAACCCTAGCCCCCTCCGGTGTCTATATAAACCGGAGGGTTTTAGTCCGTAGGACAACATACAGAACAACAATCATACCATAGGCTAGCTTCTAGGGTTTAGCCTCTCCGATCTCGTGGTAGATCTACTCTTGTACTACCCATATCATCAATATTAATCAAGCAGGACGTAGGGTTTTACCTCCATCAAGAGGGCCCGAACCTGGTTCAAACTTCGTGTCCCTTGCCTCCTGTTACCATCCGGCCTAGACGCACAGTTCGGGACCCCCTACCGAGATCCGCCGGTTTTGACACCGACATTGGTGCTTTCATTGAGAGTTCCTCTGTGTCGTCGCCATTAGGCTTGATGGATCCTACGATCATCAATAGCGATGCAGTCCAGGGTGAGACCTTCCTCCCTGGACAGATCTTCGTCTTCGGCGGCTTCGCATTGCGGGCCAATTCACTTGGCCATCTGGAGCAGATCGAAAGCTATGCCCCTGGCCGTCAGGTCAGATTTGGAAGTTTAAACTACACGGCTGACATCCCGGGGACTTGATCTTTGATGGATTCGAGCCACTACCGAGCGCGCCGCACTGTCACGACGAGCATGATATAGCTCTGCCACCGAACAGTGCCCTGGAGGCCGCACCCGCATCGGCTTCGACCCTTAATTCGGAGCCAACTGCGCCGATCAAGGATGGGTGGTTGGACGCCGCCTCGGGGTCTGCGATCCCAACGGCGATCGAGCTGAACACCAGCCCCGCACTCCGCGAGACTCGTGACTCCAAGGAGCTGGACTCCTCTCCGGGCTCCGAACCCTCCGCGCCCCTGCCGATCGAATCCGATTGGGCGCTGATCATGGAGTTTACTGCCGCGGACATCTTTCAGCACTCGCCTTTCGGCGATATTCTGAAGACACTAAAGTCTCTCTCTTTATTAGGAGAGCCCTGGCCGGACTACGGTCAGCAAGGTTGGGATACAGACGATGAAGAAATTCAAAGCCCACCCACCACCCACTTTGTAGCCACTGTCGATGATTTAACCGACATGCTCGACTTCGACTCCGAAGACATCGACGGTATGGACGCTGATGCAGGAGACAATGAAGAACCAGTGCCTATTGGGCCCTGGAAAGCCACCTCGTCACATGACATATACATGGTGGACACCCCAAAAGAAGGTGATGGCGATGGAACAACGGAGGATGACCCCTCCAAGAAACAGCCTAAGCGCTGGCGTCAGCGGCGCCGCTCAAAATCCCGCCAAAACGAATACGGTGATTCCAGCACGGGAGATAATAATACTACGGAGAGTGCCGAAGAAAACCCCCTCCAGCAAGATTTAGCACAGGAGATGGAGAAGCCAGCCCTCATGAGAGAGCGGCAGACAGAGAGGTCGAGGACGATAATTATATGCCTCCCTCCGAAGACGAGGCAAGCCTCGACGACGACGAGTTCATCGTGCCAGAGGATCCCGTCGAGCAAGAGCGTTTTCAACGCAAGCTTATGGCCATGGCAAGAAGCCTCAAGAAAAAACAGCAACAGCTTAGAGCTGATCAAGATTTGCTAGTCGACAGATGGACTAAAGTCCTTGCGCCGAAGAGCATAAACTCGAACGCCCCTCCAAGAGCTACCCAAAGCGCAGGTTGCTACCCCGATTAGAGGAGGAAGCACTCAAACCTACATCACCATCACTTGATACGGCCAACCGGCCACCTCGCAGACGCGACAGAGAGGCCTCTCGGCCCTCCACTCAAGCCACACCCCGTACCAAGGCACGGGAAAATGCGCCAGACCTGCGAGATATGTTGGAGGACAAGGCAAGGCAAACAAGATCGATCTACGGATCGCGTGGGCGTCCCATGACTCGAGATGATAACCGTCACGCCAGACACAAATCCGGTAGGGCCGAACATAGTAGACAAAGCTCATTGGAGCTACGTCGTGATATAGCCCAGTACAGAGGCACCGCACACCCACTATGCTTCACAGACGAAGTAATGGATCATCAAATCCCTGAGGGTTTCAAACCCGTAGACATCAAATCATATGATGGCACAACAGATCCTGCGGTATGGATCAAGGATTATCTCCTTCATATCCACATGGCCCGCGGCGATGATCTCCACGCCATCAAATACCTCCCACTCAAGCTTAAAGGACCGGCTCGGCATTGGCTTAACAGCTTGCCAGCAGGATCAGTCAGTTGTTGGGAGGACCTAGAAGCCGCATTCCTCAACAATTTCCAGGGCACTTATGTGCGACCACCAGACGCCGATGACCTAAGCCACGTAATTCAGCAGCTAGAGGAATCAGCCAGGCAATTCTGGACACGGTTCCTAACAAAGAAAAATCAAATAGTCGACTGTCCGGACGCAGAGGCCCTAGCAGCCTTCAAGCACAATATCCGTGACAAGTGGCTTGCCCGGCACCTTGGACATGAAAAGCCGAAATCTATGGCAGCACTCACGACACTCATGACCCGCTTTTGCGCGGGAGAAGACAGCTGGCTTGCTCGTAGCAACAATATGACCAAGAACCCTGCTAATTCGGATACCAGGGACAGTAGTGGCAGGTCGCGTCGCAACAAGCAGAAGCGCCGCATTAACGGCGACAATGCTGAGGATACGGCAGTTAATGCCGGATTCAGAGGCTATAAATCCGGTCAGCGGAAAAAGCCATTCAAAAGAAATCCTAGGGGCCCATCCAGTTTGGACCGAATACTCGACCGCTTGTGCTAGATACATGGCACCCCCGAAAAGCCGGCCATTCACACCAACAGGGATTGTTGGGTGTTCAAGCAGGCAGGCAAGTTAAATGCCGAAAATACCGACAAGGGGCTGCATAGCGACGACGACGAAGAGCCCCGGCCGCCGAACAACAGTGGAAAGAAGGGTTTTCCCCCACAAGTGCGGACGGTGAACATGATATACGCAACCCACATCCCCAAGAGGGAGAGGAAGCACGCGTTAAGGGACGTATATGCGGTAGAGCCAGTCGCCCCAAAGTTCAACCCATGGTCCTCCTGCCCGATCACCTTTGATCGAAGGGACCATCCCACTAGCACCCGTCATGGCGGATTCGCCGCATTGGTTCTAGACCCAATTATTGACGGATTTCATCTCACTAGAGTCCTCATGGACGGCAGCAGCAGCCTGAACTTGCTTTACCAGGATACAATGCGGAAAATGGGCATAGATCCCTCGAGGATTAAGCCCACCAAAACGACCTTTAAAGGCGTAATACCAGGTGTAGAGGCCAACTGTACAGGCTCAGTCACACTTGAAGTGGTCTTCGGATCTCCGGATAATTTCCGAAGTGAGGAGTTAATCTTCGACATAGTCCCATTCCGCAGTGGCTATCACGCACTGCTCGGGCGAACCGCATTCGCCAAGTTCAACGCGGTACCTCACTACGCATACCTTAAGCTCAAGATGCCAGGCCCTCGAGGAGTAATTACGGTCAATGGAAACATCGAACGCTCCCTCCGAACGGAGGAGCACACGGCAGCCCTTGCAGCGGAAGTACAAAGCAGCCTCTCCAGGCAGTTCTCCAGTCCAGCCATTAAACGTCCGGACACCTTCAAGCGCGCCCGGAGTAACCTACAACAAGACCGCCTGGCACGTTCCGAGCAGGCATAGCAATGCGGCCCCAACCCCAGTCCTCGCAAAAATGCGACACCAGTGCTTTGCGTACATAACTACGCTCTAGAAATACCATGGGTACAGGGGGAGGGGCACCATCACGGCACGCCTGAAACACGGCTTAAACCGCACCAGGGGCTGCCGATTTTTTAATTTTCTCTTAGTTTCAGGACTCCATTCTTCGGAAGGCCTGTTTGGCAGTTCAATTGCCGCACAAACGATGCAAGAACCAGGGAAGCAGACAAGCCATGCCGCATTACGGAACTCCCTGGTGGTCTCTATCACGAGCAGTATACCTGTTTCACATACCATTCCGCAGCCTGCCCCTGGAACGGACATGTTACATAGTCCAACCTTTTGCTTATCGCATTATTTGTATCGTTCTGCTTTGATCGCAGCCCTTTTTAATAAACAATGCATAGCTTTTTTCTATTTTTGCATTACTCTTTTTTTTTTACAAAATATGTTCCTTAACGACAAGTTGCACCCATACACTTTGGTACGGCCAAAATACGCCAAGGCTTTAGTACCCCTCAATATGGTGTGAGAAGTCCGAACACTTTAACAAGTGCGACACCCCGAACTTATAGCATTATATGCATCAGCCTCGAATCATGTCTTGGGTCAATAGTTGGGTTTGCCCGGCTCCTATGTTTTGGTGCCTTACGTTCCGCTATGTCGGCTAAGGTAGCACTAGGAGAACTACTGCGATTGTGCCCCAGTTGAGCTAGGTCGAGCACCTCAGTAGAGAAAGCTAAAACTGACTGTCATGATGAAGCGAGAGCTGGTCGCTGTTCGAGAGGTTTTTCGAGTCCCTAAAGACTTATGCCGCTTAGAGCGAGGAGTCGGCTCTGTCCGGCCAAGGCGTGGATAGCGCCCCGAACTCGGTCTTCCGAATACCAGGGGCTTCGCCGAAATTTAAAATTATAGAATTCTATGGCTAAGTGAGAGTGTTCACGCATTATAGTCCGATTGCCTTGTTCGTTGTATTGAGCACCTCCCTCGAAGGACGCAAACATGGGAAAAAGAGCGCTCAGGTTTATCCCCGAACACCCCAGCACTAGCAGCACAGGGGCAGAAGCCGACGACTCGCCATCTCTCAGAATTGATAAACAACCGCACAGAAGGTAATATTTTAAATTCCAACAGCATTTCTTAGCGCATATGAACAAGTTTTCAGCGCACAGGACAAAACGAGCGAGTTTTACTCAAAAATTACATCCCTGGAACATTCATCTGCCACAAGGCGGGCACCCTTCAGAACATCTGTATAATAATTCTCGGGCTTGCGATGCTCTTTCCCTGGCAGTGTCCCGTCCTTCACAAGCTTCTCAGCATCCAGCTTGCCCCAGTGCACCTTAGCACAGGCAAGGGCCCTACGGGCACCTTCAATGCAGACGGAGCGCTTGATGACTTCGAGCCTTGGACAGGCCCCCACCAGCCGCCGCACTAGCCCGAAATAGCTCCCAGGCAGAGCCTCTCCAGGCCATAGCCGAATTATGAGGCCCTTCATGGCCTGTTCGGCCGCCTTGTGGAGCTCAACCAGTTGCTTCAGCTGGTCGCTCAGGGGCACGAGGTGTCCGGCCTCAGCATACCGAGACCAGAACACCTTCTCTGTCGAGCTGCCCTCCTCGGCTCGATAGAATGCGGCGACATCGGACACGCTATGGGGAAGATCTGCGAACGCTCCTGGAGAGCTCCTGATTCGGGTAAGTAACAAGTAACTCACGTTTATGTGTTTGCTTTGCGTAAAGAATGCCTTACCCGCCGCTATCTTTTTCACCGCATCCAACTCCTAGAGGGTCTTCTGGGATTCGGCCTTGGCAGACTTGGCATTTTTAATAGCCACCGCGAGCTCGGACGCTCGCGTCTTTGAGTCAAGCTCCAAACTCTCGTGTTTTTTCATGAGAGCCTGGAGCTCTTGCCGCACCTTGCCAACCTGGGCCTCATACTTCTCCCGCTCGGTGCGCTCCGTGGCCGCTGTCTTCTCGGCCTCGAACAGCGCTTGCTTAAGGGTCGCCACCTCAGACGTTTCCCCTACAATAGCCACGATAATCCTGTCATTTTTTGCAATTGCACTTCTTTTATATATATTTAAACAAGGTATTTCTTACCTTCCTTGTCCTCGAGCTGCTTCTTGTCACGCCCGAGCTCTTGCTCGGACTTCTCGAGATTCTGCTTTAGCGTGTCCACTTCCACAGTCAGTGCGGCGGACGCCAGCAGAGAAGCCTGCATAGGCATATTAACTCCTTTTTGTTAGACTCCTGCGAATTTTATTTGACCCTCTATTCGGCTTTTCTTCCCGAATGCCAAACAGAGCATCAGGGGCTACTGTCTATGCGGTAATATTATTTACACATTCTTTACTTACCTCAAAGCCTGTTAAAAGGCTAGCACAAGCTTTAGAGCAGACTGAACCTTCTGGACCACCGCACTCATAATGGTGCGGTGCTCCTCGTCGATGGAGGCGATGTTGAGCACCTCCAACAGACTGTCCGGCGCCTCTGGTTGGACGGGGGTCACCGGCACGGTGGGCTTGTCCTCTTGGAAGGAGGTCGCCCGCCAGACTCTGGAACCTTTGAAGGTTCTGGGGTGGCGTCCGGCCTAGAGCCGGACTTGGAACCCTGGGGGGTTTTTATCCCCTTTACTCCTGGAGTCCGGGAGGTCGCCTTGCGGCGCCTCCAGGACCACCTCCTCCCATCTTGGAACCTGTTGGGACAACACTTCGGCGTCGTCTGTAGGGCGTGGGGAGGTAGCCGACGGAAGAGAATTCACATCTGACGAGTCCAGTGAACCGCTCGACGGTGCGTCGAGCCGGTCTTTGGGTGGGCTGCATAATCATATTCGACATAAGGGAGAGCTGTGCAATAAAGTAATAGTATGAATTACTCTGGTATCTGGATACTTACGATTTCGCCAGGGGATTGGCCCTGAGCGGCCACTCCTCTCCGCCGTCGTCGGCATTGGTGGAGTAGTCTGGAGGAAGGGTTTTCCCCTTCTTGGACCCTTCGGCCTCCCTAGAGAGGGCGGCCATCATTTTCTTCTCTCCCCCCGCTGGAGGGGGAGAGGTCTCTTCTTCCTCCTCCTCGTCTTCACGGGAGGAATGCGCCTTGGAGCCGTCAGATGATGAAACCGACACCTCCTGGCACCGGGCACTTTTTTGACTCCCCGTGGCCTTCTTCGTGGCCTTCTTCTCTGGCACCACATAGGGTGCCGGAACCAGCAGCTTCGCCAAGCGAGCATCGGCTAGGTCTTCGGGCAAAGGAGCCGGACAGTCGATCTGTCCGGACTTCGCCTGCCAATCCTGTCAAAGGTAAGGGAGCTTAGATCCCGCATAGAGTTAAACTATGAAAAACTAATACCCTGTAAAAGGCACAAACAACTTACCACGCCAGCGTGACGCTACGCGCTGAATCCGCGATCCTCGGTAGCGGATGCGGGAGCCTCGGCACCCATGAAAAGCACCTTCTAGGCATCTTCGTACGTCGTGTCGAAGAGCCTGCTCAGAGTTCGGTGCTGTGCCGGGTTGAACTCCCACAGATTGAAGGCCCGTTGTTGACACGGGAGGATCCGGCGGATGAGCATAACCTGGACTACGTTGACAAGCTTGAGCTGCTTATCCACCAGGGTTTGGATGGATGTTTGCAGTCCAGTCACCTCTCCTTTGCTGCCCCACGATAGGCCCGTCTCTTTTCCAGGACGTGAGCCGCGTTGGGGGTCCGGACCGGAACTCGGGGGCTGCGACCCACTCAGGGTCGCGCAGCTCGGTGATGTAAAACCACCCCGAATGCCACCCCTTCAGGGTCTCCACAAAGGAGCCCTCGAGCCATAAAACGTTGGGCATCTTGCCCACCATGGCGCCTCCGCACTCCGCCTAGTTGCTGCGCACCACCTTCGGCTTGACATTGGAAGTCTTGAGCCATATGCCGAAATGGGGGCGGATGCGGAGGAAAGCCTCGCACACGACGATAAAGGCCGAGATGTTGAGGATGAAGTTCGGTGCTAGATCATGGAAATCCAGGTCGTAGTAGAACATGAGTCCCCGGACGAATGGGTGGATAGGAAAGCCCAGTCCACAGAGGAAGTGGGGAAGGAACACTACCCGCTCATGGGGCCTTGGGGTGGGGAGGAGCTGCCCCTCTTCGGGAAGCCGGTACGTGATGTCGTTAGACAAGTATCCGGCCATCCTCAGTTTTTTGATGTGTCCCTTCGTGACGGAGGAGACCATCTACTCGCCTCCCGCTCCGGCCATGGCTGGAGAAGGTTGAGGTGGGGAGTGCGGACTTGGGTGCTGGAGCTCGAGTGCGCGATAATGGATAGGCAGAGGAGGAAGAAGGCGTAGGTGAAAAGGTGGATCCTTATCCCCTTATATGGGTGGACGCAACTACGTGTCCCCACCAGCCTGGTAAAACTCGCTTATCTCCCAGCGCCGTAATCAATGGCACAGTTGGGTTACCCACGCCCGTATTGATGAGAATCCCGGAATAAGGGGACACGATCTCTGCTTCGACGAGACATGCCAAGGAAACCGCCTCGCATGACACGCTAAGGTGGGACAATGAAACGATTCAAATAAAGGCTTGGCCGTGGCGATGACACACTACGGAGTACGTTAGCAGATTAGGTTTGTGTAAATATTATTCTCTCTATGGCAATATGTGGAAACTTATTTTGCAGAGCTGGACACTATCTTTTGTCCAAAATCTTCTATGAAGTACTTGGAGGAGGAACCCGCCTTGCAATGTCGAAGACAATCTGCACGCTGGACTCGTTGTCATTGAAGCTTGGTTCAGGGGCTACTGAGGGAGTCCTGGATTAGGGGGTGTCCGGATGGCCAGACTATACCTTCAGCCGGACTCCTGGACTATGAAGATACAAGATTGAAGACTTCGTCCCGTGTCCGGGAGGGACTTTCCTTGGCGTGGAAGGCAAGCTTGGCGATACGAATATATGGATCTCCTACCATTGTAACCGACTTTGTGTAACCCTAACCCTCTCCGGTGTCTATATAAACCAGAGGGTTTTAGTCCGTATGACAACATACAAAACAACAATCATACCATAGGCTAGCTTCTAGGGTTCAGCCTCTCCGATCTCGTGGTAGATCTACTCTTGTACTACCCATATCATCAATATTAATCAAGCAGGATGTAGGGTTTTACCTCCATCAAGAGGGCCCAAACCTGGGTAAAACTTCGTGTCCCTTGCCTCATGTTACCATCCGGCCTAGACGCACAGTTCGGGACCCCCTACCCGAGATCCGCCGGTTTTGACACCGACATCGGGTATCAGGAATAAGATCAATGCGGAAGTCAACATCCCTCTCTGGTGGCTTACTAGGCAACTCGTCAGGGAAAACATTTGCATAATCACATGCCACTGGAACGGCTTCGATTGTTAACATAGTATTTGAGGTATCGGCAAGGGCCCATAGGAAGCCGGTCTTGACCGCTCATTGGCCAGAGAATAAGTTAGCTAGGACCAGGAGAGAGTGCACAGGAGCATCTCCCTGAAAGATCAACTCCTCAGCAAATGGGGCCTGCAGTGACATGGTCCTCCAGAACATGATCTCACGACATGATATCGGTGTATCCAATCCATGCCAAGAATAATTTCAAAAGGCTTTAGTGGAATCACCATATGAGTTCCTCATCATCTATAGATATCACACACCCAAGACAGACGATGGATGAAGAAATTGGACCATGAGGAGAACTAAGAAACACTGACTGAGAAATTTGTTGCCTAGATAAGTTGGCCTTAATTGCAAATTCTAACAACACGAACGAATAGGTAGCTCCCAAATCAAAAAGGACAGGTACATCATGTGAGCCAACTGGAAGTATACCTGTCATGACATCCCGTCGACCCAAAGAAGCACCAGTGGGCATGGCATGAACTCTAGGCTATGGTGGAACAGAGGAAGACCCAACACCCTGCTGTGGTGGTGCAGGTAGCTGAAGTGGTGTTGTCAATGTAGAAAGATTAGACGAAGGCATAGCAACAACCTACCAAACATAGCTAGGAGGTGGCATACATGCTGGTGGAAACTGGGGAGTAGAAGTGGAAGTTGCTAACACATGCATAGATCCCTGAGATGATGCAGGTATGCTGGTAGGGTTTTGATGACATACGAGTCCCTTATGACCCTCATGACTACAATCATGACATTTCCCAGTCCAGGAACACTCAGAAGCACGGTGCCCTTCACCACACTTGAAACAAATCATGCCTTGCCCTGGCACCGGGCGAAAAGATGGTACCAATGAAGAAGAACGAGGCACTGAAGAATACTGAGGCCTTGACTGCTTGAACTTTGTTGTTTGTTGCAGACGGTAATTTCCCTTGAACTTCGTGAAAGGAGGCCAAGGAGTAGACCCACTTCCACCGTGGTAACTCATGTTCGAGTCACCACCCGTGCCACTAGAACCTCCAGTGCGACTCTCTTGGGCTTCTGCGAGGTGGACCTCCAACTCCATCCCTCTAGCCCTCCTAACCATGGATAGATAATCTATAGGGGATTTGCTCCGATCACTTCTCTGTACTTTGAATTCAGCCCCCTAACTAATACCATGGCCTTCTCGGCCTCATTACACTTCACTTGATCCACAAAAAGTACCATCTTACTAAATTATGCCTCATACTCATCCACGACTAACTTCCCTTCTTAATGTAGTTCAACTTCATCACTGCCATTTCCTCCTTGGATGATTCTTAATAATAATTAACGGTGAATTGTTGCACAAAAACTCCCAAGTGGGTTACCCAAGAATAGCTGCACGGACTCCTGTCCACCAATCATCAGTAAGATCCTTATGGTTGAAGCACACAAATTGGACTCTCTTTTGTGAAGTTAACTCCATATCATCCATATATTTCTCCATGGTATCTAGCCACGATCTTGAATCCATTGATGTCCCAGTTCCATCAAATCAATCAGCTTTCATACCTATCCAATCTTTTAGAATCATCCCTGGATCATAGTGCCCACCACTATTAGCAGATTCTCTTGCAGGGCCCCTTCTTCATGATGACTATGCTCACTTTCCACATAAGATTACTCTATCCGATTATTGCATCCTCTACGACCACGACCTCTACCCCTTAAGCATAGTGATACATCTCCAACATATCTATAATTTTTGATTGTTCCATGCTATTATATTATCTATTTTGGATGTTTTATATGCATTAATATGCTATTTTATATGATTTTTGGGACTAACCTATTAACCTAGAGCCAAGTGCCAATTTCTATTTTTCCTTGTTTTAGAGTTTCGCAGAAAAGGAATACCAGATGGAGTCCAAACGGAATAAAACTTTCACGATGATCTTTCTTGGACCAGAAGACACCCAGGAGACTTGGAGTGCAAGTCGAAGAGCCACGAGGTGGCCACAAGGGTGGACGCGCCCAGGGGGTGGGGCACGTCCCCCAACCTTGTGGGCCCCTCGGTGGCCTCCTGATCTAGATCTTCCTCCTATATATACTCTTATATCCTGAAAACTTCCAGGAGAGCCATGAGACCACTTTTACACCACTGCAACCTATTTTACCCTTGAGATCCCATCTTGGGGCCTTTTCCGGCATCCTGCCGGAGGGGGCTTCGATCATGAAGGGCTTCTACATCAACACCATTGCCTCTCTGATGAAGCGTGAGTAGTTTACCACAGACCTACGGGTCCATAGCTAGTAGCTAGATGGCTTTTTCTATCTGTTTGATTCTTAATACTGTGTTCTCCTTGATGTTCTTGGAGATCTATTCGATGTAATACTCTTTTGCGGTGTGTTTGCCGTGATCCGATGAATTGTGGATTTATGATCAGCTTATATTTGAATATTATTTGAATGTCCTCAGAATTCTTTTATGCATGATTTGATATCTTTGCAAGTCTCTTCGAACTATCGATTTGGTTTGGCCAACTAGATTGGTTTTTCTTGCAATGGGATAAGTGCTTAGCTTTGGGCTCAATCTCGCGGTGTCCTTTCCCAGTGACAGTAGGGGCAGGAAGGCATGTATTATATTGTTGCCATCGAGGATAACAAGATGGGGTTTTCATCATATTGCTTGAGTTAATACCGCTACATGTGCTAAAGATTCTTGTATAAAGCCTGTTCAGATACAAAACAAATATGTAGAAAAAAACAAAAAACTAATAAAATTAGCAGTAGCGAGGGAGAAAAGTTTGCAGCAGCGTGCAACTAGCAGTAGTGCAGCCTATTAAAGTGCGCTGGAGCTATTATCAGTAGCGCGCTTCTATACAGCTTGCTGCTACTACGGTTGTATAGCAGTAGCGCGGGAAACACGCGCTGCTACTACAGGTTAGCTGTGGCGCCGTATCTGTAGCGCGTGTACCCGTGCTACTGCTATACCTAAAACCCGCGCTACTACTAGGATTTTCCCTAGTAGTGACATCATGTCATCTTACTTAATGTGTTACTCTATTCTTACGAAATTAATACTCTAGATGCAGGCAGGAGTCGGTCGATATGTGGAGTAATAGTAGTAGGTGCAGAAACATTTCGGTCTACTTGACACGGACATGATGCCTATATTCATGATCATTGCCTTAGATATCGTCATAACTTTGCGCTTTTCTATCAATTGCTCGACAGTAATTTGTTCACCCACCGTAATAATTCCTTTCTTGAGAGAAGCCTCTAGTGAAACCTGTCAGCATTCTGGGAACGGGGGTCCCCATACTTGCCTGCCTGCGGCCTGCTGCGTGGCTAAGCCCGCGGGCCGTACGGCCCATCTTCATCAACAAGGCATCCAAGACCCTCGCGAGGGGCCAAGCCTCGCAAGGCGGACGACACAAGACCTCCTCTGGAGTGGTCTAGTCGGGCAGGCTCATGAGGGGCAGAGATAACAAGGCGAGGCAAACCTCACGAGGCTCTCATGACGTGAGCCATGATGATCGACACCAGGCGGGCGCCAGGCGGGCGCCAGCGTGCGCAACGTCCTTGTTTCCTCTTTGGTGCTAAGGATACCAGCGCAGGCGAGGAGTACCGAGGCATCAGGCAAAGGTTGCCATTTTGGTGCAACAAGGCCAAGACCCAAAGGACGACAAGACAGAGGTCATCGTGGAGCCCAAGACGGCGTCACCACCAGAGCCTTTGGCAGGCGAAGACCACTTTTGTTAGGATGGCTTGTACTAGTTGTCCCCCTTCAAATTAGCCCGCCGTTGTTGGCTCCCTTCCTGCTCAATATTTGGGAAGAGGACCAGGGCCTATATAAATAGGACTAGCCACCACCATAGCTAGGGGATGGACCTCATCTCGGATAGAGAGCCTAAAGATCATCCACACACACACAAGTTAGCCAAGCACAAGAACACCTCAACCTCAGGAGGCTGTTCTTCCCCTTGTATTATTCATCATCAGCCCAAGAGGCAATCCACCACCACCACACTGGAGTAGGGTATTACACCACAATGGTGGCCCGGACCAGTATAAATCTTGTGTCTTTCTGTGTTGCGAGGTTGTTGAGTTCGTCCGCGAGATCTTAGCGAGCTAGGGCATAGATCGGTGGGAGGAAAGGACTTCGGGCGCACCCCAGTGTTTGAACCTTAAGGGTTTGCCGGAACCCCACATCTGACATTTGGCGTGCTAGGTAGGTGTGCGCCGTAGCTTCCCTTCCATTAGTTTGTCGCTCCATCGCTCCATCGTCTCCATGGTGGATGCTCGCCGTGCTCGAGCTGAGCGTTGGCCTGCCCTCACCGCCCGTGTTGCTCAGACGGACCCCATCGGCAGGCCACCTCGTCGTTCTACGTCTCCCGCCACCAACGCTGCCACCGGCCCGGTGGGGAACGATCAGCAAGGGTCTTCACTGCATCCTTCGGTGCGGCAGGACGGCCGCACCGCCACTCCATCGCTGACCTCGGCCGGTTCTTCGTCTCATGCACACCGCGCTCCCATGGAGGCGCTGACCCCGGCCGGTTCTTCGTCTCATGCACACCATGCTCCCATGGAGGAGTGGCTTGACCGCGTCACTGAGCTCGTCCACGCCATAGGGGGCTCCCCGGCGCTATCTGTCTCTCTGCCTCACCCTCAGCCGGCCACGGGCGACGAGGCCCGTGGCACGCCTCCACCACCCCAGCCTAAAGACGGCGCCTTGGCACCAAGGCACGTGGCCCCGCGGTGTGATCCGCTACGCCCGGTGCACGTGCTTGAAGAGAGGAGCAGCCAAGAAATCCCTCGGCCGGGAGGAGCTACACCCGCGCTCCCCGCACCGCCTCGTCAAGACCGCGTGCCGCCCGCGGCGGCGCCGCGCGGACCTCATCAAGACCAAGCTCCACTTCCATGGAGGGCCCCAATAACTACGGCCGGTTGCCCCGCCTTCACCCCTGAGCTGCGCAGCGTCGCCTAGCCAGGCAAGTTCAAGCCAGATCTGCCTCCTTGCTACGACGGCACCGCCGACCCCGCGGAGTTCTTGCAGCTCTACGAGCTCAGCATCGAAGCAGCCAACGGCGACAAGAAAGTCATGGCAAACTGGTCTCCCATGGCTCTCAAGGACGGGGCCCACTCCTAGCTCCTGAACCTGCAGCACGGCTCGATCTCCTCCTAGGACGAGATGCGCGGCCACTTCGTCGCCAACTTCCAGGGCAGTCGTGACCGCCCGCCGGCCACGGGCGACCTGCGCCGCATCAAGCAACAGCTAGGGGAGACCCTCCAGAACTACATCCAGCGCTTCAACAACACCCGCCTCAAGATCCCCAATGTCACGGATGAGGCCATCATCTCCGCGTTCTCCGACGGTGTCTGTGACATCAAGATGAACGAAGACCTTGCTATCCACGAGGAGCTCTGCACGTCTCAGGAGCTGTTCAACCTGGTGACCAAGTGCGCAACAGCTGAGGAGGGGCGCCTTTCCCTCCTTGAGCTGCCAGTCGCAAGAGCAGAGGAAAAGAAAGCCAAGGCCAAGGACGTTAAGCGCAAGGAGCAGCAGTGCTAGCGGCGGAGCCCGAGTTATCCAAGAATAGCCGACCAGTCTGCGCCTTCCACAACCTGAACACCCACAACACTAGCGAGTGCCAAGAGCTCCGAGCCCTACGCGAGGGACGCTACGGTCGACGCCCCGAGTGTAGCGACCGGGGCTTCGGCCACGGAGGAGGACATGGAGGCGGACGCTGGGACGACAGTGGCCCGCGCCAGGAATGGCACGACAGGCCTCGTGAGGACTGCTGGCAGGACCATCCTCACGAGGGGCCCTGGAGGGACCAGCCTAGTGAGGGTCGCCCCCAAAGCAACGCCGGTCTTCCCTCGCTGCCGCCACCAAGAAGGAACGACGATCATCATCAGGACGAGGGGGCTGGGGGCTTCCAGGAGCCGCGTGCAATTGCCTGCATCTTGGGCGGTGCCCAGGCCCTAGCCTCTCAACACATCTTCAAATGGTTCGCTCGTGAGGTGAATGAGGCGCTCCCCAAGCTTGAGGCCACCCGCCCGCTCAAGTGGTCCCAGTGCACCATCACTTTCGACTCGGCAGATCACCTCAAGTGCGTGGCCATCGCCGGCGTCCTCCCGATGTTGTGTTCCCCAGTCATCAGCGGTGTGCAGGTTACCAAGACCCTCATCGATGGCGGTGCAGGGCTCAACGTCCTATCCGTCGACACCTTCGACAACCTCCAAGTGCCATTTGAGCAGCTCCAGCTTACCAAACCTTTCTCAGGAGTGACCGAGGGCTCCACCACACCGATAGGGCAGGTCCGCCTGCCTCTCACCTTCGGTACACACGACAACTATTGCACCGAGCTCATCGACTTCGACGTCGCCCACATCTGCCTGCCGTACAACGCCATCCTCGGGTATCCGGCACTGGCCAAGTTCATGGCAGTCACCCACCACGGCTACAACATCTTCAAGATTCCTGGAAGCGGTAGTGTCATCACGGTCCCATGTGAAGAAAGGGATGTAGTGTGCTCCCTCGAGCGCGCCTTCCAAGCTGCAGCAATCGACGACCCCGACAGCAAAAGTGAGGGCCCTCCGGAGGCCATCCCTAAGAAGAAGCAGCTGCGCCGCGCAGGACCTCAGGAGGATGGCATCGCGGCAAGAGCTTCATCAGGATCAGCATCCATCCCAGGAGCGCCTCCCTCCATCGCGTAGGAAGGTGTGCCCAGCGCCCTCCTTGGGCAAGGCTCGGGGCCTCTCTTCTAGAGGGCCTCAGGCCTTGCCAACCTCACGAGGAAGGCGCTTGGCCACCACTTGGAGGCGTGCTACGCGACACGTTTTCCTCAGGAGAACATAGGGAAAGGGGTTCCCACCACTCAGGAGTTCATCGCCAAGACCACACAGGAACTGCAAGATGCAAGATCCATGCGCGGCGACAGCTGCTCACAGGGCGCGGCTCACCATCGAGGCGATGGTGCAGAAATACGCGTCTGCATCGACATCCCAGGGCTCAACAGGGCCGCATCTCAGGAGCGCTTCTGGCCTTCGCGTGTGGGCCGTTGCGAGGGCCCGCCACACAACTATGTTTGCATGCCATTCGGCTTGCCGAGCGTGGCGTCGCGGCGTGACCTGGAGGCTCAAGAGGCTAGGTACCACATCATCCTATAGGGAATGGAGACGGTCTTCAGGGATCCTCTTGAGCCCCCAGAGCCTCCCGAGGCTCAGGGCTCCGGTGGCTAATGAGGAGTCGTTTCTTCGACACGCGCCTTCAGCTACACCAACTCTGCTTCGTCTACAGAACCAGGTGACATCTCCAAAGCTCGTTAAGCTGGGGGCGCCCCTTGGGATGCATTATTCCCAGGCCGTGTGGGTCCGCCCCTACGGCATGTACCCCATTTTCTTATGTCTTTAGCTTACCTTGTTGGGGGCGCCCCTCGGGCCGCATCATCCCCAAGCCGCTCGGGCCGGACCGAGTGGCATGTATCTTCCTTCATTTACCCAAGCTGATTTGCGTTCCCTGCTTAACCTGCCTATAGTTATCACCTGCTCGATCATCGCCTCCCATAGGGCCTCCTCACAAGCACGGCACTGGTGCATGGGTCCGTCCCTACCACGTCGACAAATCTGAGCGGTCGAGCTCTGGCTCGCGGAACGCCCCGTGCACGTCACCTCACCAGGCCCTGAGTGCCTTCACTTCATCCAGACCAACCAGCGGCAGGCTGACGGCTGTAACGGCAAATCATGTTCTTCCTGTGCCTGTTCACAGGGACCCCATGGGGAGGATAGCAGGCGGCACCGCGAGTCTCTTACTGGCTCTCCAGCCCTCACCCCCTGGCCTTGACCACGACATCGCGACCTGGCATACCAGTGGCGGCTAGGCTCGCTCGAGGGCCGGGACCTGAGGAAGCAGAGCACTAAGGAGAGCATGGCAGGAGGGAAACTCGTATGGGCCAGCCTGGCTATGCCGCACAAGTTGGCGCGCAGCCCCAGTGCAACGTCAGGAATCGCCACGAAGTTCACAAGATAAGTCTCGCCCTCGGATCGGCTAAATGTCTGGGCCTTATGGACACTCATGCCTTGCCGCAATCCCATTGCGACCACGTCAACTCCCTTTCTTACCTTACCATGGCCGCTTGAGCGCTAAAGAGGACCTCCTGAGCATCGCGCCTCAGGGGCTCTTACTGGACCTCGGGCCGCACACCTCCTGGCCTTGACCACAGCACGTGACCTGGCATACCAGTGACGGTTGTAGCCTGCCTAGGGACCGGGACCTATCGGCATAGAGCAACAAGCTATCGCGAGGAAAGAAAGGGGGGACCGAGCCTTAACGGGACACGCGTTCATCAAATCTTCATAACAGGGAAGATAAGCACAAAAGGCATTACAGACCCTTACATGCCCCCACGGGGCACTTCGTGATTCTTCGCAGGAAACAAAAGCTAAGACTAAGAAGAACCCTATCTACACCCTCCTGTGGCAGACGCCAACATCAAGAATGGGCAATGGGAGGCCGGCTCCAACCCCATCCAGATCAGCGGCAGCGACGACCGGACGCGGCAGCACTGCTCCGAGCGTGGCGAGAGCTCGGGGGTGATACGTCTCCAACGTATCTATAATTTTTGATTGCTCCATGCTATATTATCTACTGTTTTGGACATTATTGGGATTTATTATCCACTTTTATATTATTTTTGGGACTAACCTATTAACCAGAGGGCCAGCCCAGAATTGTTGTTTTTTTGCCTATTTTAGGGTTTCGAAGAAAATGAATATCAAACGGAGTCCAAACGGAATGAAACCTTCAGGACCATGATTTTCTCACCGAACATGATCCAGGAGACTTGGACCCTACATCAAGAAATAAAGGAGGAGGCCACGAGGTAGGGGGGCGCGCCTACCCCCCAGGCGCGCCCTCCTCCCTCGTGGGGCCCCTGTTGCTCCACCGATGTATTCCTTCCTCCTATATATACCTACATACCCCCAAACGATCAGAGACGGAGCCAAAACCCTAATTCCACCGCCCTAACTTTCTGTGTCCACGAGATCCCATCTTGGGGCCTGTTCCGGAGCTTCGTCGGAGGGGGCATCCATCACGGAGGGCTTCTACATCAACACCATAGCCCCTCCGATGAAGTGTGAGTAGTTTACCTTAGACCTTCGGGTCCATAGTTATTAGCTAGATGGCTTCTTCTCTCTTTTTGGATCTCAATACAATGTTCTCCCCCTCTCTTGTGGAGATCTATTCGATGTAATCTTCTTTTTGTGGTGTTTTTGTTGAGACCGATGAATTGTGGGTTTATGATCAAGATAATCTATGAACAATAATTGAATCCTCTCTGAATTCTTTTATGTATGATTGGTTATCTTTGCAAGTCTCTTCGAATTATCAGTTTGGTTTGGCCTACTAGATTGATCTTTCTTGCAATGGGAGAAGTGCTTAGCTTTGGGTTCAATCTTGCGGTGTCCTTTCCCAGTGATAGTGGGGGCAGCAAGGCACGTATTGTATTGTTGCCATCGAGGATAACAAGATGGGGGTTTTATCATATTGCATGAATTTATCCCTCTACATCATGTCATCTTGCTTAAGGCGTTACTCTGTTTTCATGAAGTTAATATTCTAGATGCATGCTGGATAGCGGTCGATGAGTGGAGTAATAGTAGTAGATGCAGGCAGGAGTCGGTCTACTTGTCTCGGACATGATGCCTATATACATGATCATACCTAGATATTCTCATAACTATGCTCAATTCTGTCAATTGCTCAACAGTAATTCGTTCACCCACCGTAAAATACTTATGCTCTTGAGAGAAGCCACTAGTGAAACCTATGGCCCCCGGGTCTACCTTCATCATATTAATCTTCCAATACGTAGTTATTTCCTTTGCTTTTTTACTTTGCTTTTATTTTACTTTGCATCTTTATCACAAAAATACCAAAAATATTATCTTATCATATCTGTCGGATCTCACTCTCGTAAGTGACTGTGAAGGGATTGACAACCCCTTATTGTGTTGGTTGCAAGGAGTTATTTGTTTTGTGCAGGCACGAGGGACTCACGCGTAGCCTCCTACTAGATTGATACCTTGGTTCTCAAAAACTGAGGGAAATACTTACGTTACTTTGCTGCATCATCCTTTTCTCTTCAAGGAAATCCAACGCAGTGCTCAGGAGGTAGCAGGGGGTACGTAGCTGTCATCGCTCGTCTCCGGAGTCTTGTAGAGCTCAGGAGAGCTGCTGGACTCCCAAGGGCTGCTGCTGCTGGAGTGGTCGTGAGCGGAGCGCGCGTCAGCCTCACGCTCCTCTCCGGAGCAGCACTCCAGGCGGCGGCCCTCGGCATCGAAGACCTTGAAGAAGAGCGTGGAGACGCCGTCGTACTCAAGGTGGATCACGAGGGCACCCCTCGCGCGGCAGACCCACGCGATCTCGCCCCAGCCACGAGTCATGAAGATCTTGCCGGAGGGGACCGCTTCGATCTCCGCTCCAATCGCCGAAGCGCCGCAGTCGCCGTGCTGTAGCCAAAGCTCGAGAGGCCCCCTCGGCGGCATCACGTTGGAGAAGAACCATAGGAAGCGGATCCAAGAGCTTGGGGCATCGGCGCCCACAGCACTAGCTCGCGTGAGGAGTCCGCGGTGTGGATTCCTGGGGCGACGACGAGCGTCGCCGCGGAGCAGCGGCCCCGGGCGCGGCGCCGGCGGCGCTGCTCGTCGCTCCGCCTTCCTGAGTCCTCGGCTTGGGCAAATAGGGGTAGCAGATACCCTGGGGGAGGCCGCTCGAACCAAGGCCTCGTCACCACCTGCATCGCCGCTTTGTCACGGCGGTGGATCGCGCTTTTCTTCGGCGGAAGTGGCTCCGAGTCATCTCGGGGGGCCTTCCCCTTTTCTTCGGCGGAGAACCTTCTGATAGGCGCCATTGGTGCTAGCAACAAAGCGAGGAAGAAGCAATGAAGGAAAGTGCTGCCTGCGACAGCCTTTTGTCAGGTCGAGGAGTTGCCGAGGTTGCGTGGGGAAGTGGAGACGCCCACGTCCAATCAACCGCCACGCGTCAACCAAGGACGCATGGTTTTGGGGGACTACGGTGCTCCGTACTTGACCTTGTCTTCGCCGCGAAGCCAAGCCCGAGCGCACCTTGGGCCCGGGGGCTACTGTCGGTGTTCTGGGAACGGGGTCCCCATACTCGCCTGCCTGCGTCCCGCTGCGTGGCTAAGCCAGCAGGCCGTACGGCCCATCTTCATCAACAAGGCATCCAAGACCCTCGCGAGGGGCCAAGCCTCGCGAGGCGGATGACCAAAGACCTCCTCTGGAGTGGTCTAGTCGGGCAGGCTCATGAGGGGCGGAGATAACAAGGCGAGGCAAACCTCACGAGGCTCTCGTGACGTGAGCCATGACGATCGACACCAGGAGGGCGCCAGGCGGGCACCAGCGTGCGTAGCGTCCTTGTTTCCTCTTTGGTGCTAAGGAGACCAGCACAGGCGAGGAGTACCGAGGCATCAGGCAAATGTTGCCATTTTGGTGCAACAAGACCAAGACCTGAAGGACGGCAAGACGGAGGTCATCGTGGAGCCCAAGACGGCATCACCATCAGATCCTTTGGCAGGCGAATACCACTTTTGTTAGGATGGCTTGTACTAGTTGTCCCCCTTCAAATTAGCCCGCCGTTGTTGGCTCCCTTCCCGCTCAATATTTGGAAAGAGGACCAGGGCCTGTATAAATAGGACTAGCCACCACCATAGCTAGGGGATGGACCTCATCTCAGATAGAGAGCCTAAAGATCATCCCCACACACACAAGTTAGCCAAGCATAAGAACACCTCAACCTCAGGAGGTTGTTCTTCCCCTTATATTGTTCATCATCAGCCCAAGAGGCAATCCACCACCACCACACTGGAGTAGGGTATTACACCTCAATGGTGGCCCGAACCAGTATAAATCTTGTGCCTTTCTGTGTTGCGGGTTCGTCCAGTTCGTATGCGAGATCTTAGCGAGCTAGGGCGTAGATCACTGGGAGGAAAAGACTTCATGCGCACCCCAGTGTGCGAACCTTAAGGGTTTGCCAAAACCCCACATCGGACAAAACCCATGGCCCCCAGGTCTATTTTCCATCATATAAGTTTCCGATCTACAATTTTAGTTTCCTATTTACTTTATTTTGCAATCTTTACTTTCTGTTCCATAAACCAAAAATATTACTTACCGTTTATCCATCTCTATCAGATCTCACTTTGCGAATAACCGTGAAGGGATTGACAACCCCTTTGTCGCGTTGGTTGCAAGTTGGTGTTTGCTTGTGCAGGTATTCGGTGGCTTGTCACATTGTCTCCTACTGGATTGATACCTTGGTTCTCAAAACTGAAGGAAATACTTATGCTACTTTGCTGCATCACCCTTTCCTCTTCAAGGGAAAACCCAACGCAAGCTCAAGAGGTAGCAAGAAGGATTTCTGGCGCCCTTCTTGGGGAGATCTATGCCAAGCCTTGACATACCAAGTACCCATCATAAACTCTCATCCCTCGCATTACATTATTTTCCATTCGCCTCTCATTTTCCTCTCCCCCACTTCTAAAATGATTTTCGAAAAGATTCCCTTTTCTTTGCCCCTCTTTCGTTCGTCTTCTTTGTTTGCTTGTTTTTCTCCACCATGTCTGAAAGTGGGGAGGTTATCACTCAAAAGGATATTTGTAAGGATGGGGGAAACTTTGATACTCTTATTAATTCTGAACCTCATGAAGAAACTACTATCTTGCATGCTAAAAAATTCCGCATAGGTAGCTGAAATATTATTGGAAAAGGGGTTATTCAAGATTTCTTTACTTGTGCCGGTGTGCTCCCCACTATGGGTGGATCTATCCTCCATAAAACTAGTAGCCTTGCGGATGCTATATGATTGCTTATTGTTGAACTTGAAAGACAATTTATTCACATGCATCCATCCATACAAAGGATTTTTCTAGAGTTTTCTAATATTGAGCATTCTTCTATTAAGCGTGCCGCCACTATATTCCTAGTTCATGAGTTTAGATTTATTATGAAAGAATCTAGTGAAATATTCTCTCATTATAAAGTAGACGGTGGTCGTCCCCATATAGAGGGAGTCCTCTTTAATCAAGAGGATATAATGCGTTTACGGTCTCTAGATCATGTTGCTTATAACAAAAATTTAAGAAAGAGGGTTCCAACCGATGCTTTAGTCAATAAGATTTCTGAGCTTAATGATGATTTTTCTATTCAAAGCAACGGATTGGGTTTCTCTCTTGAACACAAGGTCATGAATTTTTTCCAAAAGAATGCTTATAATGATGAGTTGATCATACAATATGAGGGGCTGAAGGAGGAATCAATTCCTCCCGAGATCGATCTTGGGGATTCTTATCCCGTTAAATTTAGCCCTTTTGATTACTTTTTCTTGCATCAAAGAAAACTTGCTGCTGAACGAAGAGAGTATGAGATGATTTTTCGAGATTTGTCTTATCATTATTACGATTATACTTAGATCTATTCATGTTTTTATGCCTAGCTAGGGGCATTAAACAATAGCGCTTGTTGGGAGGCAACCCAATTTTATTTTTGTTCTTGCTTTCTAGATCCGGTTTTGAAATAAATATTTCATCTAGCCTCTAGTTAGATGTGGTTTTGTGTTTTAATTAGTGTTTGTGCCAAGTAAAACCTTTGCGATAACTTACAGTAATAGTTGATTTGATCCTGCTGAAAAACAGAAACTTTTGCGCCAGGAGATTAGTTTTGTTTTTGAAAAGGACTGTGATAAAATATTGATTCTTCTTGAAGAGGATTAATAAGCAAATTTTCTAGGACTTCCTAATTTATCAGGATTTTTGGAGTTACAGAAGTATTCGAAATACCCATATTTCTACAGACTGTTCTGTTTTTGACAGATTCTGTTTTTCGCGTGTTGTTTGCTTATTTTGATGCATCTATGGCTAGTATCGGGGGGTATGTACCATGGAGAAGTTGTAATACAGTAGATAATACACCAATATAAGTAAATAATGAGTTCACAACAGTACCAAAAGTGGTGATTTACTTTCTTATACTAACGGAGCTTACGAGATTTTCTGTTGGATTTTTTTGTTGTGAAGTTTTCAAGTTTTGGGTAAGGATTTGATGGACTATGGAATAAGGAGTGGAAAGAGCCTAAGATTGGGGATTCCCAAGGCACCCCAAGGTAATATTCAAGGATGTCAAAAATCCTAAGCTTGGGGATGCCCCAGGAAGGCATCACCTCTTTCGTCTTTGTCTATCGGTAACTTTACTTGCGGCTATATTTTTATTCACCACATAATGTTTTTGTTGGAGCGTCTTGTATGATTTGAGTCTTTGCTTTTTAGTTTGCCACAATCATCCTTGCTGTACACACCTTTTGGGAGAGATACGCATGAATCGTGATTTATTAGAATACTCTATGTGCTTCACTTATATCTTTTGAGCTAGGCAAGTTTGCCCTAGTGCTTCACTTATATCTTTTTAGAGCACGGCAGTGGTTTTATTTTATAGAAATTGATGAACTCTCGTACATCACTTATATTATTTTGAGAGTCTTTAGAACGGCATGATAATTTGCTTTGGTTATAAAAATAGTCCTAATATGATAGGCATCCAAGAGGGATATAATAAAAACTTTCATATAAAATGCATTGAATACTACGAGAAGTTTGATTCCTTATCATTGTTTTGAGATATGAAGATGGTGATATTAGAGTCATTCTAGTGAGTAGTTGTGAATTTTATAAATACTTGTGTTAATGTTTGTGAGTCTTGTAGCATGCACGTATGGTGAACCGTTATGTGATGAAGTCGGAGCATGATTTATATATTGATTGTCTTAATTATGAATGGCGGTCGGGGACGAGCGATGGTATTTTCCTACAAATCTATCCCCCTAGGAGCATGCATGTAGTACTTTGTTTCGATGACTAATAGATTTTTCAATAAGTATGTGAGTTGTTTATGACTAATGTTGAGTGCATGGATTATACGCACTCTCACCTTTTCGCCATTGCTAGCCTCTCTAGTACTGCGCAACTTTCACCGGTACCATAAACCCACAACATACCTTCCTCAAAACAGCCACCATACCTACCTATTATGGCATTTCCATAGCCATTCCGAGATATATTGCCATGCAACTTTCCACCGTTCGGTTTATTATGAAACGCTCCATTATTGTCATATTGATTTGCATGATCATGTAGTTGACATTGTATTTGTGGCAAAGCCACGGTTCATCATTTTTTATACATGTCGCTCTTGATTCATTGCACATCCCCATCGGAGGCATTCACATAGAGTCATATTTTGTTCTAAGTATCGAGTTGTAATCTTTGAGTTGTAAGTAAATAAAAGTGTGATGATCTTCATTATTAGAGCATTGTCCCATGTGAGGAGAGGATGATGGAGACTATGATTCCCCCACAAGTCGGGATGAGACTCCAGATAAAAAAAGAGGCCAAAAAAAATTAGAGAAGGCCCAAATAAAAAAAGAGAGAAAGGAGAGAAGGGGCAATGTTACTATCCTTTTAACACACTTGTGCTTCAAAGTAGCACCATGATCTTCATGATAGAGAGTCTCCTATGATATCACTTTCATATACTAGTGGGAGTTTTCATTATAGAACTTGGCTTGTATATTCCAATGATGGGCTTCCTCAAAATGCCCTAGGTCTTCATGATAAAGCGAGTTGGATGCACACCCACTTAGTTTTCTTCTTGAGCTTTCATAAACTTATAGCTCTAGTGCATCCGTTTCATGGCAATCACTACTCACTCACATTGATATCTATTGATGGGCATATCCATAGCCTGTTGATATGCCTAGTTGATGTGAGACTATCTCCTTCTTTTTGTCTTCTCCACGACCACCGTCCATTCTACCTATAGTTCTATATCCATGGCTCATGCTCATGTTTGAGTGAGAGTTGAAAAAGTTTGAGAACGTAAAAAGTATCAAAAAATAGCTTGGCTTGTCATCGGGGTTGTGCATGATTTAAATATTTTGTGTGATGAAGATGGAGCATAGCCAGACTATATGCACTACAAAAAAAGACACTTCCGTGATGATACATGTTTGTCACAGTAGGACACGTTTTCTATCATGCATGTACATCCATGACGATTTTATGACAGAATCAAGATAGTCATACATGTGCTATCGTAGAAGTGTTCCATGACATTACCGAAATTATCATCACAGAAATGCCCACTTCCATGACGATAAATCATGCGTCATAGAAGTGCTTTCGTCAAGGGTGACCGACACGTGGCGTCCACCGTAATGGGTCGCCGTTAAGCTATCGGGTCCGGTTTTGGATCCGATGACCTGTTAACAACCCAGACCAATGAGGACTTTCCACGTGTAAAATTGTGATTGGTCGGAGGATACACGTGTTGGCTCACCGTTGGGACAGATGTCATCCATTCATTGGACAAGAGGTTCCTATGATACATCGGCATGTGGCACGGCCCAATAGAGGCCCATTCCGGTGAAAAGGCCAGCCAATTTGACTTGGTCAAAAGGTAATGGACCGGCCCACGGAAATCCTGTTAACAGCCTGTTCATATATAGCCCATTTACGGCCCGCTAACTCACGGCCTGTTATGGCCTATCGGAATTAAGCCAAGTAGCTTCATCTGGGCCGTCCAATATGATTCCAGCCCATTGTAACATCCATCCCATGTATGGCCCATGATGTCTTTCGGCCCATACGAGGGAATTTGTAACTCTTAGCCTATTAACGGCCCATGGTGAATCTGGCCCGCAATGAACAGTGTACCGCTTTATACCCATTAACGGCCCATTATTCCACTGGGCCGTTTCCAACCCGTGTTATCTTTCGGCCTTCTCAGGGCCCATTTATTCTTGGGCTTATTTCCAGCATTCGGTTACTTACGACCCGTTACTAGACTTTTCTGCTTGTGGGCCAAATTCAGCCCGTGGTTACAATCGGCCCGTTTGCGGCCTGTTAATCCTTTGGGTCGTTTTCGTAGAGTCATCAAATACGGCCGATTAACGACGGCCTGTTATGGTCGGCCCATGAACGGATGATTCCAAATCTAGCCCGTTTACGGCCCATAATGCAGTCTGTTATTGGCCCATGTTTGGCCGATCGATCATACGACCCGTGGAAGGCCCATTGATGCTACGGCCCATAGAAGGCCCATTGTTTCTACGGCCCTTAGAAGGCCCATTGTTTCTACAGCCTATAGGAGGCCCATGGTAACTACAGTAAATATGTAGCCCATGGTTATTGTGGCCTAGTTTTAAAAAATAGGTTATTGCGGCCATGAGTAAACCGCGGAAAAAGAACTGCACTGACTTCAAGCAAACAAATAAACAAGACATTAAGGAAATAAATAAGCAAGAAAATTACGCTAGGCTATCATGGTTATTACACATATTACATCCACTTGGCATCAAAGTTCGCCACCAGTGCAAGTATAGCGAACAAAGCCGCATATCATATACACTGGTTGTTAAAGTTGGCGACCAGTGCAAATAAACGCCACGAGAAAACAAGTCCAGAACTGAAACCACTTCAGAAGAGATCAAGAAACAATATCCTGGGTACCCATAATGCTGACAAGATGCTTAGCAAGCTTATTAACTTTCTCTTGTTTGGCGCTTAAATCCTCCAGCACTTGATGTTTCCTCAGTCCTTCGGCTTCCTATCGCATAACATTCGATCGATGTCTTTCAACTTGAAGTTGAGACTCAAGAAGCCGAACTGATTCAGGCAGCGAGTTCGAAGAGATGGTGCCAGCAGTAGTAGCCAGTAACTCGAACACTACATCAAGAAATGACTTTGGGGTTGTCCCAGTGTCTTCAATATAGTTTTTATCAGCTTTCTTGGAGACCAACAAGGATGTCTCACTATCTTGAACCTTATCTGCATTACTTCCTTTACCATTGCATAACGGGGTACTCTTCTCCAATATTTTATCCGTGTTCTAAAAGAGAAACAAACAAAGACATCACAGGTTTACCATGTTGTATATGAAACTCATTTTGGTAAACCAGTTCAGTAGTAAGGTGGAAAGGATAACAGCATGAAACAAACATATATCTATGTAGTATGGTCACTGTATGGTTTATATCATTCTAGTTTATGTTGCCAAATCAAGATAGAGACAGTTTGAATCATATCTATTTAAGACAAAGCAGCATAGACAGAGTATAAGTGTGGGAAACTACACGACAATAACAACACTTGTAATGTGCATGGCATGAGAACATAACTGTTAATTCAATTGAAACTGAAATCAACATAGAGAAAGTTACAAAAGAAAACACGTTAAAGAAACAGGTTTAAAACATACCTGTTGCGCCATTGGAGTTTCAATTGCATCCTTCAAATTTGAAATTAGTTGGTATAAGTAAATACAGTGATGCAAGAGCAAAGTAGTATGAACCATAGCTATGGAACCTGACCTGAGAATAATTCTTATTCTACTTTAAACGTTGACTTGGGGTTCAGAGTGGTGGTCCTCGTGCTTTGGGCACTACAGTTGCCTTACTAACTACTCGTGTATGGGTGCTCTATGGTGGAGACAGTGTTGTGTCAACTGGAACTGGGTTACTATCTGCTGGGGTTGGGGTTAGAAGGGGTGTAGACGGTTCTCTGTCCAACTAGGCAGGGGTACAATTTGCGTGAGTCTGGGTTATGTGTGGTGGGGCTGGTTCTTGGGCAAGTACAACCGTGGTTCTATCTGCATCGACACGTAGCACGATCTTTTCTGAAGACCGTGTTTTTACTCGCACAGATACTGCCATCGCCCCCTCCAATTGAAATGGCTGATAAACAAGAAAAGTAATTGAATGTATAGACATTGTAAGATAGACTGGTGGAATGGATAGTAGGGAGGAAAACAGGGCATGAAATAATTCACATTTATGTTGTCTAAGCAAACATAATAGCAGGACATAATTTCACATATATGATGGCTAATTAAATAGGATAGCATGGCACAATTTCACATGTATGATGGCTAACTAAATAGGATAGAATGACATACTTCAAAATATGATGGCTATGTAAACAGGATGACATACTATAACTATACAATGTGTCTATTAAATTCGTTGGCATGCCATAAACCACAAACATGCCATTGATGGAAACATGATGGCATGATATTGCTACCTCTTGAGCACTGCGTTGGTTTTCCCTGAAGAGGAAGGGGTGATGCAGCAAAGTAGCGTAAGTATTTCCCTCAGTTAGTGCGAACCAAGGTATCAATCCAGTAGGAGGCTACGAGCGAGTCCCTTGTTCCTGCACAAAACAAATAAATCCTCGCAACCAACGCGAATAGGGGTTGTCAATCCCTACACGACCACTTACGAGAGTGAGATCTGATAGATATGATAAGATAATATTTTTGGTATTTTTATGATAAAGATGCAAAGTAAAATAAAAGCAAAGTAAAAGCAAAAGGAAATACATAAGTATTGGAAGATTAATATGATGAAGATAGACCCGGGGGCCATAGGTTTCACTAGTGGCTTCTCTCGAGAGCATAAGTATTCTACGGTCGGTGAACAAATTACTGTTGAGCAATTGACAGAATTGAGCATAGTAATGAGAATATCTAAGTATGATCATGTATATAGGCATCACGTCCGAGACAAGTAGACCAACTCCTGCCTGCACCTACTACTATTACTCCACTCATCGATCCAACATGCATCTAGAGTATTAAGTTAATGAAAACAGAGTAACGCCTTAAGCAAGATGACATGATGTAGAGGGATAAACTCATGCAATATGATGAAAACCCCATCTTGTTATCCTCAATTGCAACAACGCAATACGTGCCTTGCTGCCCCTATTGTCACTGGGAAAGGACACCGCAAGATTGAACCCAAAGCTAAGCACTTCTCCCATTGCAAGAAAGATCAATCTAGTAGGCCAAACCAAACTGATAATTCGAAGAGACTTGCAAAGATAACCAATCATACATAAAAGAATTCAGAGAAGATTCAAATATTATTCATCGATAGACTTGATCATAAACCCACAATTCATCGGTCTCAACAAACACACTGCAAAAAGAAGATTACATCGAATAGATCTCCATAAGAGAGTGGGAGAACATTGTATTGAGATCCAAAAAGAGAGAAGAAGCCATCTAGCTACTAACTATGGACCCGTAGGTCTGAAGTAAACTACTCACACTTCATCAGAGGGGCTATGGTGTTGATGTAGAACCCCTCCGTGATCGATGCCCCCTCTGGCGGAGCTCCGGAACAGGCCCCAAGATGGGATCTCGTGGACACAGAAAGTTGCGGCGGTGGAGTTAGGGTTTTGGCTCCGTATCTGATCGTTTGGGGGTACGTAGGTATATATAGGAGGAAGGAGTACGTCGGTGGACCAACAGGGGGCCACGAGGGTGGAGGGCGCGCCTGGGGGGGAGGCGCGCCTGGGGTCGACACGAATGGAAGACCTCGTCCGCATGTGCGGCCGCGATTTGCTTCACAACTGCCAAATGCTCCTTGAGGTCCTGGTTATACTGCGTGCACCATGGCTTAGGCCTACGCTTATTTGGTGGAGGGGTCGGTGATTTGGGTGGAAGGTGTCGTGCTCGCGTCGGCTGTCGGGCATGTGGGATGTGGAAGGAGGAGGAGGATGGGGGTCGGGTGTGGATTACCTGCCTGGATAGCCGAGGCCGAGCAGCATGAAGGAGGGTCGCCGGCGAGGAGGCGGCGGTGCTGCAAGAAAGGAGTGAAGGTTTAAACTTAGAAAGGAAGGCGAGAACAGGGGAAATGTGAGTTTTGGTAAGGGGGAGGGGGCGGGGAGGTAGATATTTCCGCAGAAGCCAAAAATTTGGAATCGCTTCAGCCAAAAACTGGTGCGCAAAGTGTCATCAGATACGGTCCCTTATTCAGACACGGTCCGAAGATATTTTGTGCCGCATCTCACACGGTTGGTTATAATAAACTCTATGGGGTCTACTTGATTTTTCATCTTGATTTGAATTACATAATGGGGTCACAGCGGCCATGGACGGTGTTTCAACTGCTAGAACTTTTATCTGCAGTGAACATGCAACTATAGGTGTGTCAGCAAAAAAATTGGAATTGTTCAAGGTTCGATTGGACATTTTTATGCATTAAGTGAGTTTTTAATGCATTTATGTGCATAATTCAAATTTGGACTACATGCAAAAGCTCCAGTGCATATAAATTGGTTGAAAATCCAAATCTTTGTCCTTGGGTGCATGCTTAGGTCCCATGCAAGAAATGGGAATGAATGTCAAACACCCTGCCACCGTCACTTGGCCGCAAACATTGAGATCCCTAGTTTTTAAATTGTAGTAAATCCAAAGCTTGTGTGAAATTCATGAAACTTGGCATGCTATCATGGAGCAGCATCAACATGCCATGGCAAAAAATTTGTCCCATTTGGGGCAGGTTTGGGTATATGCTTCTCACAAACCAGAGCTTCTCACAACAAGCATGATGGTTTTCGGTAGGGAACGCCCCACCTTTGGGGACGAAATGATATCCATTGCCTCTTATTGCTTTCAAATTTTTTTCTCGTGTCAACATAGAACAATAGGAGTGTTGTGTGATTTTTTTGTTATTTTTTGGGGTTTGTTTGGACATTTTTATGCATTATCTGAGTTTTCCATGCATTTATGTGCATAATTAAAATTTGAACTACATGCGCATGCTCAATTGCATATAAATTGGTTGAAAAATCAAATACGTGTCCTTGGGTGCATGCTTACGTCCCATGCAAGAAATGGGAATGAATTTCAAACACCTGGGCACCGTTGATTGCCGGAAAAACATGGAGATGCCTGGTTTTTAAATTCTAGTAAATCCAAAACTCGTCTGAAATTCATGAAACTTGGCATGCTATCATGGAGCGGCATCAACATGTCATGGTAAATTTTTATCCCATTTGGGGCAGGTTTGGGTATATGCTTCTCACAAACCGGAGCTTCTCACAACAAGCATGATGGTTTTCGGTAGGGAACGTCCCACCTTTGGGGATGAAATGATATCCATTGCCTCTTATTGCTTTCAAATTTTTTTCTCGTGTCAACATAGAACAACAGGAGTGTTGTGTGATTTTTTCTAATTTTTCGGGGTTCATTTGGACAGTTTTATGCATTAAGTGAGTTTTCAATGCATTTATGTGAAATAATTCAAATTTGAAATACATGCACATGCTCTAGTGCATATAAATTGGTTGAAAAAACAAATATTTGTCCTTGGGTGCATGCTTAGGTCCCATGCAAGAAACGGGAATGACTTTCAAACACCATGCCACCGTCACTCGGTCGCAAACATTGAGATGCCTGGTTTTAAAATTCTAGTAAATCCAAAACTCGTCTGAAATTCATGAAACTTCGTATGCTATCATGGAGCGGCATCAACATGCCGTGGTAAAAATCTTGTCCCATTTGGGGCAGGTTTTGGTATATGCTTCTCACAAACCGGAGCTTCTCACAACAAGCATGATCATTTTCGGTAGGGAACGCCCCACCTTTTGGGATGAAACGATATCCATTACCTCTTATTGCTTTCAAATTTTTTTCTCGTGTCAACATAGAACAACTGGAGTGTTGTGTGAATTTTTGTGATTTTCGGTGTTCGTTTGGACATTTTTATGCATTATCTATGTTTTCAATGCATTTATGCGCATAATTCAAATTTGAACTACATGCGCATGCTCCAGTGCATATAAATTGGTTGAAAATCAAATATGTGTCCTTGGGTGCATGCTTAGGTCCCATGCAAGAAATTGGAATGAATTTCAAACACCAGGGCACCGTTGATTGCCGGCAAAATATTGAGATGCCTGGTTTTTAAATTCTAGTAAATCCAAAACTCGTCTGAAATTCATGAAACTTGGCATTCTATCATGGAGTGGCATCAACATGCTGTGGTAAAATTTTTATCCCATTTAGGGCAGGTTTGGGTATATGCTTCTCATGAAGCGGAGCTTCTCACAACAAGAATGATGGTTTTTGGTAGGGAACGCCCTACCTTTGGGGACGAAACGGTATCCATTGCCTCTTATGGCTTTCAAAATTTTTTCTCGTGTCAACATAGAACAACAGGAGTGTTGTGTGAATTTTTGTGATTTTCGGGGTTCATTTAGACATTTTTATGCATTATTTGAGTTTTCAATGCATTTATTAACAACCTCTTGTGAGAAGCTAGGTTCATTCTTGCCAGAGAAAAGATGCTGAGGGTACTGAGGTTGAACACGCATTTAATTAGGAAAGATCAATGGTTTGATTATCAGAGCCGGTAGGTACTGCGGAATGGAAGTGCCTCCAAAAATGCCAAACTTCGTATTGGAAGATCATATGGCAAAGCAATTGGAAGTTATTGTGTCAAACCCATACATGACTTTTCAGCGGCTGATCCCTTTTCAGAAATGACGCATCTTGCAATGTTTGAATTTGGGCGTTGTAATATTTTAATTTGAACCTTGCAATATTTGTGGTATTTTTTTATATTGACCCATTTCTGTTCTCTTGTCTCAACGCAAACAGTTCATCCGGGTGAACCGCAAGTCGTACATCGCACACACCTTGATCTGGCTGACCGTTTCTTTTGTGTTGCCTAATCACAAACAGTTCATCCGAGTGAACTGTATGATGTACATCGCACACACCTTGATCTGGCTGACCATTTCTTTTCTGTTGCCTAATCACAAATAGTTCATCCGAGTGAACCATATGATGTACATTGCACGCACCTTCATCTGGCTGCCCTTTTCTATTGTTCCTCCTCATCGAAAATGGTTAATGAACTGAACCTTATGCCCTGAATCGCACACACAACTAAAATCTGAATTGTGTTTGATGCATCCATCATCACAAATGTTTTGCACCTTTTTTGACGGTTTTTTACACCATTGTTTGCGATTACTGCATCACACATAGTTTCATCGAAGGGTCTCTTATCGTAGTGTCGCGTTAGCAGCATCCTGCAGTAGTGATAGTAGGATAAAATAATCATATTTCACATTACTACGTGTGCTTAGTGGACAATACATATAACATGTAGTGTAAAAAGAGATGCAACAAGTGTACAACCTCTTTGGTGAAGCCATGTCGATCTCAGTGTGATTGGGTTGGTCGGTGAGGATTCTCTAGCTGATTTGGCTGTCGGAGGAGGTGAAGAAGAGCTTAGGAGTCTAGACATGGAGCCCGTGGTATTGCTCCACTGTGATGGAGGGTTTCATCGTTGGAGTAGCTCCGGTGAGTTGTATGACGCCGACGCTGAAGCAGGACAAGATAGACAACGTTAACCTGAGTGGAATTCTAATAGCATCTCCAATAGATGACATAGAATACATAACCACAAAGTGCTAGATGTAAAATACATCAGCCGCTCATCTCTGAACTTAACTGTGGAAACTGGATTTAACTGTCGAAACTAAATTTTGCCGTTGAAACTGAGTTTTTCTGTCAAAACTGAATGCACTAGTAGCAGAAAGGCAGTAGTAGCAGCGCGTGCGAGAGCCGGGGTAGCTGGTTGTGTAGCAGTTCATCTTTAACCTTCACCCTCCTAAGCCACCAGCCACCACCGGCCAAACCGCCGCCCCCACCACCCACGGCCGGTGGTGCGCCACCCCGCCCGCTATGAAACCACTCCCCACCATCGGTTCATCGCCGCCCCGGCCATCCCTCTAGCCCTCCCCCCATGTCGAGCTTTTTCTCCGGTGATCCCCACGCCACTGCCGGCGACCACTGCCCCCACCCTGAACCCTAAGATAGATAGTGGGGTCCATCTCCGGCGAGCCCCCCTCCCAGCTGCGGCTGGTTCTTCCTTAACTCCGGCGAGCCCCCACCCCTTGAAAATCGACTGACCCAAAAGTCAATTTAGTCGACTGAAGTGTAGCCAAATCAGAGCAGCATCGCAAGCAAGAGAAGCAACGCGAGCAAGAGCAAGAGCAATAGCAAGAGCAGACCAGGAAGGGGACCGAGAGCAAGAGCAGAGCAGCAACGCCAGGGAGAGCTAAAGCAGCAGCAGCTCCTACTGGTGTGGACGTCACCGCCGAGGGAGCAACGCCATGGAGGAAGTGGCCGGCGACATCCCCGTGGATGAAGCCGCGCCATGTGGGCTCGGGACCGAGCGCCGGTAGCACAGTGAGATCGAATGAACAAAATGCGGAGATTAGTGTACAATCTCTTTGGTGGCGCTGATTAGGCCTTAGCTTCATCCGAGGAAACAATGATGATGATGCTCTTTCGGTGGTGGGGGTGAAGACGGCGGTGTGGGAATGGAGGTGGCGCGAAAGACGAGGGGAATGTCGGGGCAGCTCCTTGGAGGTGGAGGACGGGGTGGCTGAACCGGCGGGATGACGAGATCGATGATGGATCCTCATCTGGTACGATGGATGAGGGACGTCAAGCTGTTGTGGTGGACGACATCGTCGAGGAAGAGGCTCCGGCTGGGTAGCGGTGAGGTGGCAGATGGAGGAGGGTGGGATTTCGCGGCTGGAGCGGAGAGGTTATGGCGGCCTGGGATTTGGAATGGCGAAAAGGATGCGATGGGAGGGGGAACCATGGCTTAGGGACACGCTTGTCCGTAATGTGTGGTAAGTTACGAAAGTACCCCCACCAATTTGAGCTAGGCGGTTCTTTCGGTTCAGGGGTATCATGGGCTTTTCGTGTGTCCGGATTTCACAGGAGGTGGGAGTTTTTGTGCGCATTGTAATTTTGGGATAGCAAGGCGCGGGTTGAGATGGAGGGAGTTTTCGGAGCACAACGATGTTGGGTTTCGTAGTAATTTCAAAAAATTTCCTATGCACACGCAAGATCATGTGATGCATAGCAACGAGAGGGGAGAGTGTTGTCTACGTACCCAACGCAGACCGACTGCGGAAGCGCTGACACGACGTAGAGGAAGTAGTCGTACGTCTTCACGATCCAACCGATCAAGCACCGAAACTACGGCACCTCCGAGTTCGAGAAAACGTTCAGCTCGATGACGTTCCCCGGACTCCGATCCAGCAAAGTGTCGGGGAAGAGTTCCGTCAGCACGACGGCGTGGCGACGATCTTGATGAACTACAGCAGCAGGGCTTCGCCTAAACTCCGCTACAGTATTATCGAGGAATATGGTGGCAGGGGGCACCGCACACGGCTAAGGAATAGATCACGTGGATCAACTTGTATGTTCTAGGGTGCCTCTACCTCAGTATATAAAGGAGCCAAGGGGGGAGGGGGGCGCCGGCCAGGGAGAGAGGCGCAGGAGGAGTCCTACTCCTTCCGGTAGTAGGACTCCCCCCCAATCCTATTCCAACTAGGATTCCCAAGGGGGAAAGGGGGAGAAGGGTGGCCGGCCACCTCTCCTAGTCTTAATAGGACTAGGGGAGGGGGGAGGTGCGCAGCCCCCTTGGGCTGCCCCTTTCTCCTTTCCACTAAGGCCCATGAAGGCCCATATGGCTCCCGGGGGGTTCCGGTAACCTCCCGGTAACCCGGTAAAATCCCGATTTCACCCGGAACACTTCCGATGTCCAAACATAGGCTTCCAATATATCAATCTTTACGTCTCGACCATTTCAAGACTCCTCGTCATGTCCGTGATCACATCCGGGACTCCGAACAACCTTCGATACGTCCAAATGCATAAACTCATAATGAAACTGTCATCGTAACCTTAAGCGTGCGGACCCTACGGGTTCGAGAACAATGTAGACATGACCGAGACACGTCTCCGGTCAATAACCAATAGCGGGACCTGGATGCCCATATTGGCTCCTACATATTCTACGAAGATCTTTATCGGTCAGACCGCATAACAACATACGTTGTTCCCTTTGTCATCGGTATGTTACTTGCCCGAGATTCGATCGTCGGTATCCAATACCTAGTTCAATCTCGTTACCGGCAAGTCTCTTTACTCGTTCCTTAACACATCATCTCACAACTAACATATTAGTTGAAATGCTTGCAAGGCTTATGTGATGTGTATTACCGAGAGGGCCCAGAGATACCTCTCCGACAATCGGAGTGACAAATCCTAATCTCGAAATACGCCAACCCAACATCTACCTTTGGAGACACCTGTAATGCTCCTTTATAATCACCTAGTTACGTTGTGACGTTTGGTAGCACCCAAAGTGTTCCTCCGGCAAACGGGAGTTGCATAATCTCATAGTCATAGGAACATGTATAAGTCATGAAGAAAGCAATAGCAATATACTAAACGATCGGGTGCTAAGCTAATGGAATGGGTCATGTCAATCAGATCATTCAACTAATGATGTGACCTCGTTAATCAAATAACAACTCATTGTTCATGGTTAGGAAACATAACCATCTTTGATTAACGAGCTAGTCAAGTAGAGGCATACTAGTGACACTTTGTTTGTCTATGTATTCACACATGTATTATGTTTCCGGTTAATACAATTCTAGCATGAATAATAAACATTTATCATGATTATAAGGAAATAAATAATAACTTTATTATTGCCTCTAGGGCATATTTCCTTCAGTCTCCCACTTGCACTAGAGTCAATAATCTAGATTACACTGTAATGATTCTAACACCCATGGAGCTTTGGTGCTGATCATGTTTTGCTCGTGGAAGAGGCTTAGTCAACGGGTCTGCAACATTCAGATCCGTATGTATCTTGCAAATCTCTATGTCTCCCACCTGGACTAGATCCCGGATGTAGTTGAAGCATCTCTTGATGTGTTTGGTCCTTTTGTGAAATCTGGATTCCTTTGCCAAGGCAATTGCACCAGTATTGTCACAAAAGATTTTCATTGGACCCGATGCATTAGGTATGACACCTAGATCGGATATGAACTCCTTCATCCAGACTCCTTCGTTCACTGCTTCTGAGGCAGCCATGTACTCCGCTTCACATGTAGATCCCGCTACGACGCTTTGTTTAGAACTGCACCAACTGACAGCTCCACCGTTTAATGTAAACACGTATCCAGTTTGCGATTTAGAATCGTCCGGATCAGTGTCAAAGCTTGCAT
>NC_053023.1:333489250-333534535 GCF_003073215.2 Triticum urartu | reverse complement strand
CCTCCTCCTAACAGCATAGGGATCAGACTGTCTCCACAATCTCACTCCAGCATCCTTTCTGATGTGCATGTCCTTAGCGACTGGATGAGCATCATTTTGGTCTAGAATTTTGGGCTTCAACTTCCTCAAAACAAGTGAATCATCTTCCTCTTCTTCAGCTTCAGGCACTGAGGCCTTGTTCTTCTCCTCAGCAGGTATACTCCTGGTGTTCCTCTTGGGTTTTGAGGTTTTCTGAGCAGCAGCCTTGGGAGCAAATTTGGGCTTAGATGGAGCAGCCCCTGACTTAATTGCATCTCCCGTAAGCTTCTGAGACTTGGGAGCTGGTGCAGCATCCTCTTCCTCCTCCTCTTCTTATGGATCTCTCAAAATGGAGGATCTACCAAGCACTCTGGCAGTGGTCTTCTTGACCCTTTCCTTCTCCAACAACCTCTTCAGCTAGCTTGGAGGTTTCAGCAGTTGAGGCTCTCACCTTTAAGGTTGGCACCCTCTTGGCAGGGGCCGTGCAAGCCAGGCTTAGTTGTAGCAGCTGACCCATATTCTTTCCTCAGCACCTTCTTCTTGGAGCTGACTTCCTCCTCAATAGCCACATAGTCCTCAACTTCAGAATCTGAGGTTTTCTTCTCCCTTGACCTGGTGGCTGCTTTGGGCAAGTTGCTTGGTGTGCTCCTGCTGCCATCATCAGAAGTGCTGGAGGGACTAGTGCCCTCACTCAATTGCACTTGTTCCTCTGACTTGTTCTGGCTGTCGCTCTGGTCAGACATCTCTGCAAACTTACTGACAGCAGACCCTGTGAATAGATATAGATGAGGTAGAGTGGATGAGCATCACAAAGTGCAGAGTTTTTGCAAAAAGATGACTTAAAAACTTAGTTTTAGTTCTTCATAGAAAGCATTTCGGAGCTACCATTTGTAAACTCGGTGATACCGAAGCAGCTTTTGGAACCTAAACTAGTGAACTCGGTCAGACCGAGTCACAGTTCGGTGGCACCGAGACTGCTAGGGTTTCACAAAGAATCGAACTCGGTCACACCGATTTGTTTTCGGTCAGACCGAAAGTGCAACTGCAATGGCCTAAGCCAAATCGGTGAGACCGATTTCTACAATTCGGTCGGTCCGAGATGAGTTCGGCGGAGACCTAACCCTAAATTTTCAAATCCAATCTAATCTAAAGGATGTTTTCAGTGGATAGATTGATTGCATACGTGGTCATGATCATGGCAAAGTAATGTGCTACGAATCGGAGTTAAAAGATAGCACAAAGGATCGAACGTACCCTAATTCGGCGGAGTTCGCTATGGCAGCAACGGAGGGGCAGAAATTCCGTTGACGGAATGGAAACCAGCGGCGGGAGGTCGCTGGCGAGAGAGAGGACGATCCGGAGACCCGAGGCGGCAGAGCAGGACACGCGCGGGCTGAGAGGTTTCGAAGAAATTTCCAAAATCTCACCGTGGGTTTATATATCCCGACCCTGTCGGTGTGACCGAGTGGAACAACTCGGTGGCACCGAGATGCAGAATCGCAAGCGGTTACTGCAACTCGGTGTGACCGAAAAGTTCAATCGGTTGCACCGAGATTGAAAACCTAGATCAACTTAGTGATCTCGGTGTGACCGAAATGGATGACTCGGTCATACTGAAATGCACAAAGAGGTTTTGGAAGTTTAAGTCTATGATGAATCGGGGACTCCAAGTGCTCCTCACACAGAGTGGTTCGAATCTGACTTGATCAAACTTTGTGATGTAGCATGAATAGAGTTTGAGATGAGAAAAGCATAGATAGCTAGAGGGAGTTCTTAGGCATTCTTGTCCATCCATTTGGCAAAAGAGAAAAGCCAAACAATCAAAGCAACAAATGGATGTCCTCGAATGAGTAAAATATGCACCAACATGCTCACACAATAAAATGGCAAATGAAATATGTGACAAAGCATGCACATCACTCTAGCATCTATCAAGCAATTTGGCGATGACTAGGTCATCTATATATGAGTATATTGACTTAGGAGTCAAATGAGAACATTTGATCATAGGGCATACTCATCGTTTAAGCACAAGTGGGGTTGCCACTTTTACATAGAGCATTGTTGTGCTCACATCATTAGAGTTTCTTTAGCTCAATTGATTATAGTAAAGCTCCCCCTAGATGTCATATCCCCCCTAAGAGGGATGGACTAACCTTGGGTTTTGTCGATGATGAATTCATGTAGGTGTTGAAGATGTAGATGCTTAATGTTGATGTAGATCATTCGTAGCAATCCTTTGGAGTGAGTTGCACTTTCAATACCTAAACGGGTTAGTCCCACAAGGAACAAACAAGGATATCCATAGACATAGAGTGATGTTCACATTATGATGTCCATGAAGCATTAGGTTACCTTGTCCCTTGTCTTACCAACAAGAGGGTTTGTGACTCCTTGAACTAGTGCAAGATATGGAAGTTGTTTGCACTTGTCCTTGCCAAGATGATAAGAGTGAAGTATGGCGGAGTCACCCTCAAGAACTCTCTAGTTCTTCTTCTTAGGGATCCACACCATCTTGATGGGAATCCTTGGAGTTGTAGTCGTACTTGATGAAGTGGAACTTGATGTAGTCTTGGGAACCCACTTGACCAAGGCCTTAGGTGCTTCTTCAAATGCATCAATCTCCTCTTGAAGCTTGTCCTTGCCTTTTAGCTTGTGGTCTTGTGGTGGAAGTGTTGGAAATATGCCCTAGAGGCAATAATAAAATGGTTATTATTATATTTCCTTGTTCATGATAATTGTCTATTGTTCATGCTATAATTGTGTATCCGGAAATTCGTAATACATGTGTGAATACATAGACCACAACACGTCCCTAGTGATCTTCTAGTTGACTAGCTCGTTGATCAAAAGATAGTCATGGTTTCCTGACTATGGACATTAGATGTCATTGATAACGGGATCACATCATTAGGAGAATGATGTGATGGACAAGACCCAATCCTAAGCATAGCACAAAGATCGTGTAGTTCGTTTGCTAGAGCTTTTTCCAATGTCAAGTATCATTTCCTTAGACCATGAGATTGTAACTCCCGGATACAGTAGGAGTGCTTTGGGTGTGCCAAACGTCACAACGTAACTGGGTGACTATAAAGGTGCACTACGGGTATCTCCGAAAGTGTCTGTTGGGTTGGCACGAATCGAGACTGGGATTTGTCACTCCGTATGACGGAGAGGTATCACTGGGCCCACTGGTAATGCATCATCATAATGAGCTCAATGGTGACCAAGTGGTTTGATCACGGGATCATGCATTACGGTACGAGTAAAGTGACTTTCCGGTAACGAGATTGAACAGGTATTGGGATACCGACGATCGAGTCTCGGGCGAGTAACGTACCGATTGACAAAGGAATTGTATAGGGGATTTATTGAATCCTCGACATCGTGGTTCATCCGATGAGATCATCGAGGAGCATGTGGGAGCCACATGGGTATCCAGATCACGCTGTTGGTTATTGACCGGAGAGTCGTCTCGGTCATGTCTGCATGTCTCCCGAACCCCGTAGGGTCTACACACTTAAGGTTCAGTGACGCTAGGGTTGTTGAGATATTAGTATGCGGTAACCTGAAAGTTGTCCGAAGTCCTGGATGAGATCCCAGACTTCATGAGGAGTTCCGGAATGGTCCGGAGGTGAAGAATTGTATATATATAGGAAGTCCAGTTTCGGCCAGCGAGAAAGTTTTGGGGGTCACCGGTATTGTACCGGGACCACCGGAAGGGTCCCGGGGGTCCACCGGGTGGGGCCAACTGTCCCGAAGGGCCCCATGGGCTGAAGTGGGATGGGAACTAGCCCCTGATGGGCTGGTGCGCCCCCCTTGGGCCTCCCCCTGCGCCTAGGGTTGGAAACCCTAGGGGTGGGGGGCGCCCCACTTGGCTTGGGGGGGAAGCCACCCCCCTTGGCTGCCACCCCCCATCTAGATGGGTCTAGAGGGGCCGGCGTCCCCCTGGACCCCTATATAACGAGGGGGGAGGGAGGGCTGCGCACCCAAGCCCCAGGCGCCTCCCTCTCCCTCCCGTGACACCTCTCCCTCTCGCTGAGCTTGGCGAAGCCCTCCGAGATCACCGCTGCTTCCACCACCACGCCATCGTTCTACTGGATCTCCATCAACCTCTCCTTCCCCCTTGATGGATCAAGAAGGAGGAGACGTCTTCCCCAACCATACGTGTGTTGAACGCGGAGGTGTCGTCCGTTTGGCGCTCGATCATCGGTGATTTGGATCACGACGAGTACGACTCCATCAACCCCGTTCTCTTGAAAGATTCCGCTCGCGATCTACAAGGGTATGTAGATGCACTCCCCTTTCCCTCGTTGCTAGATAACTCCATAGATTGATCTTGGTGATGCGTAGAAAATTTTAAATTCTGCTACGTTTCCCAACAGTGGCATCATGAGCTAGGTCTATGCGTAATTTCTATGCACGAGTAGAACACAAGCTGCTGTGGGAGTTGATTTTGTCAATTTACTTATCGTTACTTGTCTTATCTTGATTCGGAGGCATCGTGGGATGAAGCGGCCCGGACCGACCTTACATGTACGCTTACGTGAGACTGGTTCCACCGACTGGCATGCACTAGTTGCATAGGGTGGCTAGCGGGTGTCTGTCTGTCCCACTTTAGTCGGATCGGATTCCATGAAAAGGGTCCTTATGAAGGGTAAATAGAAATTGGCATATCACGTTGTGGTTTTGGCGTAGGTAAGAACGTTCTTTCTAAGAAACCTATAAGCAGCCACGTAAAAATTTGCAACAACAATTAGAGGACGTCTAACTTGTTTTTGCAGCATGTGTCGTGTGATGTGATATGGCCAAAAGGATGTGATGAATGATATATGTGATGTATGAGATTGATCATGTTCTTGTAATAGGAATCACGACTTGCATGTCGATGAGTATGACAACCGGCAGGAGCCATAGGAGTTGTCTTAATTTATTTATGACCTGCGTGTCAACATATAACGTCATGTAATTACTTTACTTTATTGCTAAACCGTGAAGACGAGACAATCATGACAGACACGATGATGGAGATCATGATGCTGGAGATCATGGTGTCATGCCGGTGACGACGTTGATCATTGCGCCCCGAAGATGGAGATCATAAGGAGCAAAATGATATTGGCCATATCATGTCACTATTTGATTGCATGTGATGTTTATCATATTTTACATCTTATTTGCTTAGAACGACGGTAGCTTAAATAAGATGATCCCTCGCAATAATTTCAAGAAAGTGTTCCCCCTAACTGTGCACCGTTGCGAAGGTTCGTTGTTTCGAAGCACCACGTGATGATCGGGTGTGATAGATTCTAACGTTCAAATACAACGGGTGTAAGCCAGATTACACGCGCAATACACTTAGGTTGACTTGACGAGCCTAGCATGTACAGACATGGCCTCGGAACATGGAAGACCGAAAGGTCGAGCATGAGTCGTATAGAAGATACGATCAACATGAAGATGTTCACCGATGATGACTAGTCCGTCTCACGGGATGATCGGACACGGCCTAGTTGACTCGGATCATGTTTCACTTACATGACTAGAGGGATGTCTATCTGAGTGGGAGTTCATTGAATAATTTGATTAGATGAACTTAATTATGATGAACTAAGTCTAAAATCTTTACAATATGTCTTGTAGATCAAATGGCCCATGCTAATCTTGCCCTCAACTTCAACGCGTTCCTAGAGAAAACCAAGCTGAAAGATGATGGCAGCCACTATACGGACTGGGTCCGGAACCTGAGGATCATCCTCATAGCTGCCAAGAAACATTATGTCCTAGAAGCACCGCTAGGTGAGGCACCCATCCTAGAGAACCAAGACGTTATGAACGCTTGGCAGCAGCGTGCTGATGATTGCTCCCTCGTTCAGTGCGGCATGCTTTACAGCTTAGAACCGGGGCTCCAAAAGCGTTTTGAGCAACACGGAGCATATGAGATGTTCGAAGAGCTGAAAATGGTTTTCCAAGCTCATGCCCGGGTCGAGAGATATGAAGTCTCTGACAAGTTCTTCAGTTGTAAGATGGAGGAAAATAGTTCTGTCAGTGAGCACATACTCAAAATGTCTGGGTTGCACAACCGCTTGAGTTAGCTGGGAGTTAATCTCCCGGATGACGCAGTCATTGATAGAATCCTTCAGTCGCTTCCACCGAGCTACAAGAGCTTTGTGATGAACTTCAATATGCAGGGGATGGAAAAGACCATTCGTGAGGTATATTCAATGCTGAAATCAGTGGAGGTGGAGATCAAAAAGGAACATCAAGTGTTGATGGTGAATAAAACCACTAAGTTTAAGAAAGGCAAGGGTAAGAAGAACTTCAAGAAGGACGGCAAGGGGGTTGCCGCGCCCGGTAAGCAAGCTGCCGGGAAGAAGCCAATGAATGGACCCAAGCCCGAGACTGAGTGTTTTTATTGCAAGGGAAGTGGTCACTTGAAGCGGAACTGCCCCAAATACTTAGCGGACAAGAAGGCTGGCAACACTAAAGGTATATGTGATATACATGTAATTGATGTGTACCTTACCAGTACTCATAGTAGCTCCTGGGTATTTGATACCGGTGCGGTTGCTCACATTTGTAACTCAAAGCAGGAGCTGCGGAATAAGCGGAGACTAGCGAAGGACAAGCTGACAATGCACGTCGGGAATGGTTCCAAGGTCGATGTGATCGTCGTCGGCACGCTACCTCTACATTTACCTACGGGATTATTATTAAACCTCAATAATTGTTATTTAGTGCCAGCTTTGAGCATGAACATTGTATCAGGATCTCGTTTAATTCGAGATGGCTACTCATTTAAATCCGAGAATAATGGTTGTTCTATTTATATGAGAGATATGTTTTATGGTCATGCCCCGCTGGTGAATGGTTTATTCTTAATGAATCTCAAGCGTAATGTTACACATATTCATAGTGTGAATACCAAAAGATGTAAGGTTGATAATGATAGTCCCACATACTTGTGGCACTGCCGCCTTGGTCACATTGGTGTCAAACGCATGAAGAAGCTCCATGCAGGTGGACTTTTGGAGTCTCTTGATTAAAAATCATTTGACACGTGCCAACCATGCCTCATGGGTAAAATGACCAAGACTCCGTTCTCAGGAACAATGGAGCGAGCAACCAACTTACAGGAAATCATACATACTGATGTGTGGCGGTCCAATGAGTGTTGAGGCTCGCGGTGGCTATCGTTATGTTCTCACCCTCACTGATGACTTGAGTAGATATGGGTATGTCTACTTAATGAAACACAAGTCTGAGACCTTTGAAAAGTTCAAGGAATTTCAGAGTGAGGTTGAGAATCAACGTGACAGGAAAATCAAGTTCTTGCGATCAGATCGTGGGGGAGAATACTTGAGTCACGAATTTGGCACGCACTTAAGGAAATGTGGAATAGTTTCACAACTCACGCCGCCTGGAACACCTCAGCGTAATGGTGTGTCCGAACGTCGTAATCGCACTCTATTGGATATGGTGCGATCTATGATGTCTCTTACCGATCTACCGCTGTCATTTTGGGGCTATGCTTTAGAGACTGCCGCATTCACTTTAAATAGGGCTCCGTCAAAATCCGTTGAGACGACACCATATGAATTATGGTTTGGGAAGAAACCTAAGCTGTCGTTTCTAAAAGTTTGGGGATGCGATGCTTATGTCAAGAAACTTCAACCTGAAAAGCTCGAACCCAAATTGGAAAAATGCGTCTTCATAGGATACCCTAAAGAAACTATTGGGTATACCTTCTACCTCAGATCCGAAGGCAAGATCTTTGTTGCCAAGAATGGATCCTTTCTAGAGAAAGAGTTTCTCTCGAAAGAAGTAAGTGGGAGGGAAGTAGAACTGATGAAGTATTACCTCTTGAACCAAAGTGGCGCAACTCAGACAAATGAACCTGTGGTGCCTGCACCAATTAGAGAGGAAGTTAATGATGATGATCAAGATACTTCTGATCAAGCTCCTACTGAACTTCGAAGGTCCACAAGGACACGTTCCGCACCAGAGTGGTACGGCAACCCTGTCTTGGAAATCATGTTGTTAGACAACGGTGAACCTTCGAACTATGAAGAAGCGATGGCGGGCCCGGATTCCGACAAATGGCTGGAAGCCATGAAATCCGAGATAGGATCCATGTATGAAAACGAAAGTATGGACTTTGACTGACTTGCCCGATGATCGGCGAGCCATAGAAAATAAATGGATCTTTAAGAAGAAGACAGACGCGGATGGTAATGTGACCATCTATAAAGCTCGGCTTGTCGCTAAGGGTTATCGACAAGTTCAAGGGGTTGACTACGATGAGACTTTCTCACGTAGCGAAGCTGAAGTCCGTCCGAATCATGTTAGCAATTGCCGCATTCTATGATTATGAGATATGGCAAATGGACGTCAAAACGGCATTCCTTAATGGTTTCCTTAAGGAAGAATTGTATATGATGCAGCCGGAAGGTTTTGTCGATCCTAAGAATGCTGACAAGGTGTGCAAGCTCCAACGCTCGATTTATGGGCTGGTGCAAGCATCTCGGAGTTGGAACATTCGCTTTGATGAGATGATCAAAGCGTTTGGGTTTATGCAGACTTATGGAGAAGCCTGCGTTTACAAGAAAGTGAGTGGGAGCTCTGTAGCATTTCTCATATTATATGTAGATGACATACTTTTGATGGGAAATGATATAGAGCTTTTGGACAGCATTAAGGCCTACTTGAATAAGAGTTTTTCAATGAAGGACCTTGGAGAAGCTGCTTATATATTAGGCATCAAGATCTATAGAGATAGATCAAGACGCCTCATAGGTCTTTCACAAAGCACATACCTTGATAAGATATTGAAGAAGTTCAATATGGATCAGTCTAAGAAGGGGTTCTTGCCTGTGTTGCAAGGTGTGAAATTGAGCTCAGCTCAATGTCCGACCACGGCAGAAGATATAGAAGAGATGAGTGTCATCCCCTATGCCTCAGCCATAGGTTCTATTATGTATGCCATGCTGTGTACCAGACCTGATGTAAACCTTGCCGTAAGTTTGGTAGGAAGGTACCAAAGTAATCCCGGCAAGGAACACTGGACAGCGGTCAAGAATATCCTGAAGTACCTGAAAAGGACTAAGGATATGTTTCTCATTTATGGAGGTGACGAAGAGCTCGTCGTAAAGGGTTACGTCGATGCTAGCTTCGACACAGATCTGGATGACTCCAAGTCGCAAACCGGATACGTGTATATTTTGAATGGTGGGGCAGTAAGCTGGTGCAGTTGCAAGCAAAGCGTCGTGGCGGGATCTACATGTGAAGCGGAGTACATGGCGGCCTCGGAGGCAGCGCATGAAGCAATTTGGGTGAAGGAGTTCATCACCGACCTAGGAGTCATACCCAATGCGTCGCGGCCGATCAAACTCTTCTGTGATAACACTGGAGCCATTGCACTAGCCAAGGAGCCCAGGTTTCACAAGAAGACCAGGCACATCAAAAGCGTGCGCGTCCCGACATTCAGGTTACCTCCAGTGCGTCGGGGATGTTCCAGGAGGGAGATGTAACAGCCAGATGATTGGACCTTTTTCTCTTGTTGAAATGGGAGAGATAGAGAATTACTGAATGTCCGTGCAGAGCTCCCGATGACTCGTAGACTACCTCCCTCTTCACTAGGGAAAAAACGAATGATGATCGAGCAACCCCACCACTACTAATATACTGGAGTGTTCGGGATTATATTCACACAATATGGTACTCACTTGAGTTTGGGATGCTGACTCTCGAGGATGCAACGCTGTTGTACAGAATCTTGTTAGAGGGAGAACAGGTAGTCAGACTTTTCCGGGGCTATAAATCCGTCGCCATTCGCGGATCGGTCCATCTCCACTCGTTCTGCTAGCAGGCACAATGATAACCACGATTAAAGAGTATCTGCGATTGAATTTCCGCGGGAGTGGTGGTGAACTGGATGACCCAGTGTGCTTGTGAAGTTGCATAAGTATATACATGCATCGGCCGGCTATTGCCCTATATTGGTGCTGTCACTCGCCGTTCGCTCTTTCGCATAACAGGTGCAAGCAATATGGGCCGCACCGTTCCTCGAAATCTCCACTCATTTTGTCAAACAACTAAGGCTTCCTTGAGAGCCGGCTAAATACTTACTGAGAGTCGCTGGTGACGAGCGCAGCTGAGTGGAACCTGCACCGAATAGCCATGTGTCAGTGCCTGAGTAAGCCTCCTAGTGCCCATTGAGGAGACGTTCATGACTTCTTGAAGTGGTCCGGTGCTTTGAAGTCTTTGCGAGAGATCAGGGGCAGAAGAGACGGTGGTCTTGCAGCAAGATGAGGTGACGATGGGAGAGGGCTTATAGACGTGGTGGGTATCTATGGTAGGATGGAGATGATGTAGATGGAGGAAAGTGGTTGCGTTATTGCATGAGAGATAGATTAGAGAAGAGTGACACATAGGCGTAAGAGAACGAGAGTGTATGTGTGGTTATGGACAAAGAGTAAGCCTCATAGGAGATGCCACGTAAAGCAGGTAGGCATCCATAGATCGTTTGACTCAATAGGATGTGAGTCATGTGACAGAGTGGAGGAAGGCGAGTATATTGGGTGGCACATCATCGGATGTACTATATAGTGATGCATGATGGAGAGGTATGGTCCGGTGTTAGGCACAAGCACCAGTGGAAGTGAGAGGCACGGGAGACCGGTAGACGAGCCTCCACGGATTATGGATTTCGGGTGCGCGGAGAACCGTTGGAGTCACAAATTCTATAAAAATTGGTTATCGCCTTCTAAATTTAAGCACAAAAAACCGTCCACAATTAAAACTATCTAAACAAATTTGAATTTACTGGGTCATTAAATTGACCATCTGGAAGGTCGCACATAAAATATTATGACGTTTATATAAGGTATAACGTCGCATAAAAAATTAATAGTAATGTTGGCAAGTACGTCAGATATGTACACTAAAATACATGACCACAGAATATTTGTGGGTCTGATCAGTGGTCATTCTCGCGATGTTGGCTTGGGGTCAAACCGGTATACAAGTAACGTGGGGGTAAATAGACTTTGGGGATCGGAAAATCACAGAATCCAACTCATACTGAAAAAATGAACTAGTAGGTGTAACTCCAGCTGCGGGGCTGTCCGCGCGCTCTATCTCCCTCGCGCTTAATCCAACTCGCGGGCACCTCATCATTAATCTCTCTGTATCAAGATCAATTCGAAGCGAGGCGTACCCACTCTTAACCATTTCAAAACAGATGCGCCTCTTCCTGGTGCTACATGGGGAGTCCAACAAACTAGACATCTGGCTACGCGCTTTTCCATTATAGTCGCAACCAGCAAAGCGGGTCTGACTTGCGGGGCTCTCTCAAATTCTTCATTAAAAACCACGGGGCCCGAGATTGGGGAGATGAGTGAAGGTGTTGTGGAGTAGTAGATCGATGGAGGAGTACACGATACCGATCATGAGGTTCGCAGACGGCGACCCTGAAGCTAGCTAGGATGTTGGAGATACAGTCTTGGTTTGACAACAAGGACCAACTAGCGAGCGGGCAGATCATCCATGGCCAAATATCTGCAACAGAGCGAAAAGGCGGCGATACTCCCGGAGGGAGTCGCGCCGGAGTACATAGAGCTGCTCCTCTGGGCCATGGAGCAAACAGATTCACCGAATCCGATCGTGAGGGAGCGGTGGTGGGAGTATCGATCCCAGATGGAGCATCCACCAGAGATTGAAGGATCAAGCATCTACAAGGTGCCGTTTGTTAGGGTGTCCTGCCAGAGCGAGCCGGTGGAGTCTTCATTGACCGAACCCAACTGCAAGAGGAGAAAAGCAGTTGGCCCGACGACGCTTCCACGCCATCGTCTCCCTCGTCGTTCACATCGTCTCACGGGGCGGCTGTCTGCCGCCGAGGAATAGGAGGGGGCTGCCCCCCAGCCCAATAGTCGGGCAGGTTGTGAATTGTCAGGAGGAGCTTAGGGTTGTCAGTATTTGCAGGTCGTGAATTGTGTTTTGTGTTGTGTATTTTGAGAGTACTTTCAGATATGAATGTCTTTTGAATTTGAGATTTGCAGTATTGAGCATATGAAGTATTTTATGAATTCTAGAGATCTATTTTTAGCACTTAAAAAAATGTAGTTTCATAGGAGTATAAAAGTGCAGACAATGTGATTCTCAGAGAAGAAACTGCAAGTTTCAGTTTCAGATAAGAAACTGCAAGTCCAGTTTCAGATAAGAAACTGCAACTTTCAGAGGCAGAGCATTTATATTAACATGGCCATTTCAAACAGGTTTAACATCAAGTTGGAAGTTTTATTCATGGTCGAAAATGGAACTACCAGCCAGTTAACATCATGCTGATCAACATTCATGCATAGCACATCTTCATATGATGCACAGTCAAAATGCCCACACAATGTCGAGTGTGCGAAACACAGAGAAAACGAGGGACGAAGTTTTGGCAAGTGTTGGACATGGTTTTGGGCTGCCCCGTCTAGGCTTTCATTTTTAACATGCGCAGCCCACGACCTCGGATGCGAGGTCCATAGGCCTGTTTGTATTTTCTTAGGACCGTAATGTATCGACCGACCTATGGACCTCCCATCCAAGGATTTATTTTCGGCGGCCCAATTTATGTATTTTTTTGAAGAAAACGCAGAGGTCTGTTCTATTTTTCTATATAAGAATAGGAACGCCAGGTCCAACTTATGTTTCCCTTCTAACTATATTATATATATTTAAATTATTTTATATGTTATTATATATTATTTTTATTGTCGTCATACATTTAACAGATACTTACATATGTAAGAAAACAATATCCCACATCTTATTAACTTATAAAAATAATTTCTTAACAAATAAAATCCTGGATTGTTTTGGCACGAAAATCCTAGTGATTGTGTACAAAAGCTTGGTAAGATTTAAGGACGAATGTAATAATATCACTTATTATTTAAATATATTTATAACAAAATGCTCAGCCCCTTCTTATTTTTTGATAACATTGCTGGCCCAACCCAACATTATAATTAGAATCAGCCCAGCAAAATTGTGTATTTCGAGAAAGTGCAAATGGCCTGTAATTTTTTAGGAAATAAAATAAATGGCCGCATGGATGCTACATTATTCGTTCACCCAGCCCAGCTAATGGCTGTAATTCAAAAAAAAGATCAAATTGGCTGTAAATTCTACCGCGCAAAAAAAGGACTATAAATTCTGAAAAAATGGGTTGAATACGTGCCACATTTTTGGAGGCTGAAATGTGGGCCAATAGGTCAAAGCCAACGCAAGTAGTTGTCAATTTAGTCAACAAATGATTTTGACATGTTAGCCATTGGATTTACATCCAACGACCGGCATCCATCTTCAATCTCTCGTCTTCTTCCTCCAGCGCCGTTGGGACCACCTCCCGCCTCCTGCTGCTAGCAGCTCTGCTTAGCACGCTTCGCTATGAAGCGCTACTCCACCGTTGGCCAGGCCATCCCTCCATCCCTCCACCCCTCCACACCTCATGTTCTTCGCCACCGACTGCCGAACCACACTGCACTAGAACTAGTTAACCCTTGTACACCTCTCCGTCTATGACTCTACTCCCGCGTCTTCCCATCTCCAGCTCGTTGCTGTCCGGGGCCTCGCTGTCGTCCACCACCTTGGATGCGCTCGGCGCGACGTGGTCAACATGGTCAACGAATGACACCATCGGAAGTAGACTGTGTGTGGAGAGGTTGATAGTTGGATCCACGGTCGCACACAAGGAAATGCCTCCTTATTACGCGCAAAATAATGATTCCTCCACCTGACATCTGGGACCCACCAGAAGGGCCTCTATATTTTGCGAAAATAACGTGCCCCCCGCTGACATGTCGGACCCACCAGCTATCTTCGCACGCAAGGAAGTGCCTTCTTATTACGCACAAAAAATGAATATTCCCCCTGCCAGCTGGAACCCAGCATAGTGGGAGGCTGACTTGTGGGCCTACCTAGTTGACGGGGACGGAGGGCTTTGTCAACTTAGTCAATATGAACGATTCTAGCTCCTATTACCGTACGATGTTCATCCAACGGCCGTAGTGCTTCTTCAACCTCTGGTCTTCTTGCTCCAGCCGCCCAAACCAGCGTCGGTCGTGCCGCGTGCTCCTGCCTCCTGTGGCCAGCTGTGATGCCGCGGAGGCCTCACTGCCCCCTACTACTCCCACCGCTGGCCAGGCCATCCCTCTACTCACCCACACCCCCTGTTATTATGCGGCGACATCAGCCTCACACCGCAGCCGAACCAGTGAACCCTCGTACTCCTCTTCGCGTGGGCATCCACTACTGCGTCTTCCCCGGCTCCGAGTCATCGCCTTCCTAGTCCTCGCCGTCGTCCACCGCCGTGGTGCTCTCGGCGCGGCGTGGTCAACGTGGTCAAGGAACGACTTCCATCGGACGTGGACTGTACGTGGAGAGGCCGACAGCTGGGTCCACGGCCACAGCAAGGCAGTGCCTCCTTATTACGCGCAAAATAATGATTCCTCCACCTGACAGCGGGGACCCACCAGATGGGCCACCGCATTTCGCAAAAAAAAACGTTTCCCCCTGACTGCTGGGACCCACCAGCTACATCTTCGCACGCAAGGAAGTGCGTCCGGGCAAAAAAATGATTCGCCCCCCTGACTGCTGGGACCCATCAGCTACATCTTCACACGCAAGGAAGTGCGTCCGGGCAAAAAAACGATTCGCCCCCCTGACTGCTAGGACCCACCAGCTACATCTTCACACGCAAGGAAGTGCCTGACAGTCGGGACCCACCTGGTCGAAGCGTACGTAGCGTTGTCATTCTGGTCGCGAACGTGTATGTACATATATACGGGTGGATGTAGAGGTGCGCATGTGTCGTAGTAGAGGCGTGTACGGGTCATAGTAGAGGCGGGCACGGAGCAACACGTACGTACAGCGGCAAGGATGCAAGAAAAAATACAGCCACGTATGTGTACATACGGGCGGGGTCTCGAACGCCTACTCGCGCATACGTATGGCTAGTGTAACACCCCGGATGTAATTTACCTTATATGTACTCCAACTCTTGCCGTTTCCGGCACTAAGTTATTTTATTTCCTCGGGTTCGGGTTTTTGTCTCCGTGTGTTGTTGTCGTTGTCATGCATTCCATATCATGTCATCATGTGCATTGCATTTGCATACGTGTTCCTCTCATGCATCCGAGCATTTTGACCGTTGTCCGTTTTGCATTCCGGCGCTCCTATCTCCTTCGGTGGTCCTTTCTACCTTCTTTTCGTGTATTGGGGTTAAACATTTCCGGATTGGACCGAGACTTGCCAAGCGTCCTTGGTTTACTACCGGTAGACCGCCTGTCAAGTTTCGTACCATTTGGACTTCGTTTGATACTCCAACGATTAACCGAGGGACCGAGAAGGCCTCGTGTGTGTTGCAGCCCAACACCCTTCCATTTTGGCCCAAAACCCACCAAAACCCTCTCCATCATCTAAGAGCGTTCGATCACGATTGCGTGGCCGAAAACCGCACCTCTTTTGGACTCTCGTAGCTCCTCCTATGCCTATATAAAGAACCCCCATTCAAAATCACGGTCGAAACCCTAGATAAACTCCACCCGCCGCCGCCGGACGAAATCCGGACGGCCGTACGTGTCCGCCCCGCTCCCCCTCGGCCAATCTCCGTGTGACACGTGTCCCTGGGCCGGTCCCCAGTTCGCCGCCGACCCCGCGGGCCCGCGAGGCCCGTGCGGGGCCCTCTCGGCCCGGCCTCCGCCGCCTCCTTCCACCGGGTCGCCGCCCCCGCGCCCGGCGCCGTTCGCCGCGCCCGGCCGCCACGGCGCCATTCCCGGCCGCCGCCCGAAGCTTCTCCTCTGCCGCACCGACGCCCGCACCGGCCGGAGCTCCTCGCCGCCTCACCTCGCCGCGGAGCGCCGCCCCGCGCCCGATCCGGCCTCCGGCGAGCCTCCCCGCGGCCCCGGGCTCCTCCTCCGACGAGCACGCTGGCCGGATCCATCGTCCCCGACAAACAGCTACAGTACTCCGGCGAACCTCGATCTGTGCGCCGGCCAGATCCAGATCCAGACGCGGTTGACTTTCCCACGAAACCCTAGATATTTTGTGTTTTTCATCATGCTATAACTCCGCATCCGTACCTCCATTTTGGACGTGTAGCATATCAAAATGTTTGTCTCAGAGAGTACATCATTTCATCTCATTGGATCATTTTCATTTGAGCTCATCTTGATGCCCGAAATGCTGTTGGAAGAGAGCTATTTGAGTTAATTGTCAGATCTGCTGCACCAAATAGCTATTTGTCATTTTTGCCATGGTTAATGTGTGCATGATATGCTCCTGAGCTCTACATGTGTTTTGTTATATGCCATGCCATCTTTACAGAGGTGCTATCGATGTATTTTTGTGATATGTGTGGTGACTAGCACAAGCTTGCAAAGTAGTGCATTCGTTAATGCTGATTTCAGGGACTTAGAATTTCTCCAAGTCCTTGATCTGTTTTTATCAATATGCCATATGTTCATGTTGTTTCCTAGTGACTCGTGCCTCTTTTGAGGATGATCAGTAGGGGTGATTTGTTAATATTGTGGTGCTCTATCCATCCATGTCTTTTTTGCATTTATGAAGCACCCTAGCTTGAGTCAATCGAGCTCTACTTTTGCTATTTCGTAATTCCTGGCAGATTGTCTACTCGTTAGCGATTTTGCCGAGGATATTGTTGTTGATCCGTGCATGCTCTTTGAGTTTTTGCCATGTTCACATGCTTGCAATGGTATTTTCTTATCCCGTTTGGCTCAAGGTCACTACGGGACTTTTGCTAAGCTCTTTGAGTAGCTTCATGTCATGCCTTGCTTTGCCATGTTAAGTTCCTGTAGCATGCAGTTTTCGTGCTCCAAAGTGTGCTACCTGATCTGAAATTCCAGACTTGTGTTAATTTCACCAAGTCTGAAACCTGTTCACCATTTGCATTTTTGCCATGCTTGTTTGAACCTGTTAATGGATGAATTAGCCGTAGCTCAGTGTTCATCTTTTGTCAAGCATTATGAGTGGCCCCCTGCCATGTATTTTGTTGCCATGTTTGAGTGCTGTAGCATAATTATCTTGATGCATTTAGATGGCTACTTGTTGTTTATCGCAGACCGGTGCCATACTTGGTTTGCTTGCCATTTCCAAACCGTGCATCCGATTCCGGTGATCTTTATATCGATTTCAACCGAAATCACCTCACTTTTCCAGTGGCACTCCTGGATTTCCAAGCTGAGGCCAGGTCCAATCATTCCTTGTCAAATCTTGCATATGCATCACATATTGCATCCCGCATAGCATAACATGTTTGCATCACGTTGTTTGAGCCTTGCACGTGGTTGATTGTATTCCTTTTGCTTGTTTGTCTTGTTTGGGTAGAGCCGGGAGACGAGTTCGCTAACGAGGAGCCCGTTGAGTTCGCTTACGAGGATCCAGTCAACTTTGACAACTTTGCAGGCAAGATGATCATACCCTCGAAATCACTTCTATCTTTGCTTGCTAGATGCTCGCTCTTTTGCTATGCCTATGCTACGATGTCTGCCACTTACTTATCATGCCTCCCAAATTGCCATGTCAAACCTCTAACCCTCCATGTCCTAGCAAACCGTTGATTGGCTATGTTACCGCTTTGCTCACCCCCTCTTATAGTGTTGCTAGTTGCAGGTGAAGATTGGAGATCGTTCCTTGTTGGAACATTGTTTATTTGTTGGGATATCACTATATTATCTTGTTATCTTAATGCATCTATATACTTGGTAAAGGGTGGAAGGCTCGGCCTTTTGCCTAGTGTTTTGTTCCACTCTTGCCGCCCTAGTTTCCGCCATATCGGTGTTATGTTCCCGGATTTTGCGTTCCTTACGCAGTTGGGTGATAATGGGAACCCCTTGACAGTTCGCCTTGAATAAAACTCCTCCAGCAATGCCCAACCTTGGTTTTACCATTTGCCACCTAGCTTTTTTCCCTTGGGTTTCCAGAGCCCAAGGGTCATCTTATTTAAACCCCCCCGGGCCAGTGCTTCTCTAAGTGTTGGTCCAACTCATCAGCCGCCGGTGGCCACCAGGGGCAACTCTGGGCTGGCCTACTGGAAGTTTAGACATCTGAGTGTGCCCTGAGAACGAGATATGTGCAGCTCCTATCAGGATTTGTCGGCACATTCAGGTGGTGTTGCTGGACTTGTTTTACCATTGTCGAAGTTGTCTTGTAGAACCGAGATGCCGAGTCTGATCGGAATGTCTCGGGAGAAGGTTTATCCTTCATTGACCATGAGAGCTTGTGATGGGCTAAGTTGGGACTCCCCTGCAGGGATTTGAACTTTCAAAAGCCGTGCCCGCGGTTATGGGCAGATGGGAATTTGTTAATGTCCGGTTGTAGATAACTTGAACCTTAACTTAATTAAAATGAATCAACTGTGTGTGTAACCGTGATGGTCTCTTCTCGGCGGAGTCCGGGAAGTGCACACGGTGTTGGAGTAATGTTTGCCATAGGTTGTTCTTTAGTTCTTCGTTCGTGCTTTGCCTTCTCTTCTCGCTCTCTTTTGCGAACAGGTTAGCCACCAAATATGCTAGTCGTTTGCTGCAGCTCCACATATTACCTTGCCTTACCTATAAGCTTAAATAGTCTTGATCGCGAGGGTGCGAGATTGCTGAGTCCCCGTGGCTCACAGAATACTTCCAAACCAGATGCAGGGCCCGATGACTCCGTTCCAGATGATGCGCTTGAGCTCAAGTGGGAGTTCGATGAAGCCTCCCTTCGTTACTATGTGTCTTTCCCTGATGATCAGTAGTGGTGCCTAGTTGGGGCGACCGAGACCATGTAGCATGTTGGGGTTGATCTTTTATTTTGGTACCGTAGTCGGACCATGAGTGTATTGGATGATTGTAATTCTATTTATGTACTTTGTGTGACGTGGCGAGTGTCAGCCAACTATGTACTTTTCCCCTTATTATCTATTTACATGGGTTGTTGTGAAGATTACCTTACTTGCGACATTGCTTTCAATGCGGTTATGCCTCTAAGTCGTGCTCCGATACGTAGGAGATATAGCTGCATCGAGGGCGTTACAAGTTGGTAATCAGAGCCTTCCCCGACCTTAGGAGCCCCCACTGCTTGATCGAATTAGCAGACGAGTTGATTCTAGAAAAATGTTTTGAGTCATTTAGGAATTATATATCGGAGAGTTTAGGAATTCTTTTTACTCCCCAGTCCCCTCATCGCTCTGGTAAGGCATTCTGACATAGAGTTTTGACTCTTCTCTTCTCAAATTTCACTAAAAAAAATTTAGGATCACGCGTGTATCTTGGAATCATTCCGATCGATTTGTGACGAGAACATTGTTCTTGGTGCCTCCTGTCATTTAGGGGTTGTGGCAGTGTCCCGGGGAGTTGAGCTCCGAGGTGTTGTCGTCACAATTTTATCGTTGCAGTTCTGGAATACCTGAGTTTAGTTTGCCGACATCGAAAATCTCTTTTATGCAGTTGTTGGTGAGATAACCACGACGCCACCCAGTACTGGGGAGGAGTTCGGGAGTATTGCCATAACTTGTATAACGGATGCTTTTCGAAGGTTGAGGTAGACGATTTTCGAAGTTTTTCTCGGTTATGTGTTGAAGGATGGATACAGCTGGATGTAGGATTTGCTAGATTTGGGTGAGATATTATGCTTCCCCTGTATCCCCAACACCTGATTGCATAACCGGAAAGGTTCGGGAGTTTCATAAGTGGGAATTCAAGTAGCTCCTAGGATATCTTTCCGACAGATGTATGATATGAAATTGGGGTTCGGCGTCTAGTGGTCCTCCTATCCACGGTTGGTTTTATAGTGGTCTCGTTGTGTCTTAAAGAGTCCTTGGCTATGCCGATTCGGGGACGCTTCGTATGTCATGTGCACTGCCTTGTACATGATGGTGCTGTATGATTGAGCCCGTGTAGGCCCCACCACGAAAACTTCGAACGAAATCTCTATCATATGTTTGTTCCGGCTTATTCTGCAAGCCAATCCTTTGTTTTGTTTTGAGTTGTGGTATTCGAGTTGCTTCGAAGTCAAATGTTGATTCCATACCTTTTCCTAGGCGGTGCTCTCATACCCTGATGTGAACACTAATCCCTCATGATAATCGAGATTGTCATGTCAATCCTTTTCAACCGGCGTGTTTTCTCTTCAAGTGGTTCCGATCATTTCAACATCAGCTAGATCAATTATCAGTTCTTCTCAACGGTGTTTGTTTCGTCCGTCTCCAAGTTGCCTTTGTTTTTCCCTCCCTCCCACCCCTTTTTTCTTCAAGGACTCAGATTTCTAAATCAAGTATCCTTTTATTCATGTGAAGTCTCGCCATTCTTTTCCGTCAATGTTCTTATCCGATGATGCTCATGAAGATACCAACGGAGCCTCAAGTTCATCTTTATTCGTTCTTTTTCTTCTTTGGTGGATCCAATTCAAGCTTTGTTGATCATATCCCCTCCTCATTTTAAATGTCTTCTCTTGCCGGTGCACCTCTCAATCATTAACTTTTTGTTATTCATTTGTTCCGGAGTGCTGAAGATATCTCGAAGATTCATGTTTCCACTCTGCTTTCATTCAAGCTATTTCGAGGATGTTATCTCATTCAAGCCATTTAATTCAACCGGTGCATTCTCCTTTTCAAGTAATCGTTCAACGGTGTTTCTCTTGAGTGGGCCCTAACCCACAGGGTTTTTTCCCCAGGATCTTACCTGACTCTTCTTATTTTCCCGGAGCTATCCTCAAATTTCTTTTCGAAGTGTGACATAAGAATGAATTTTCATCAGTCAGAAGGTTTCTCCAAGATCTTTCAAATTCTTTTCATCGTTGGCTCAACCTTTCCATTCTTCATTCCGGAGTGTCTAAATAATTCATGGTGGTGTTTCTCGTCGTCATTCTCAGATTTTGAAGACCGAAGAAGAGTTTCTCTTTAATCTTGCTCCATTCTCTTCAAGATTCCTAATTCTAGCTTGTTGCCATCCTCTCGTAATTGTTTTGATCGTGAGAATTCTTTTCACATATCCGGAGCAATTCAAGAGTCTTCTCAGTTTGTTATCCGGAGTCCATCAATTCAGGTATATTCATTCCAGCTTTCAGTTATAATTCTCCAATCTTACCGGTGCATCGTTCAAGTGATCTATAATCAGTTCGTGATCTCTTCGTTCTCATGTATCTAGATTGTCTCAAGTATCTCCTTCATTTCACAATTCTTGCCCGGTGATTCATCCCTTTACTTCGTTCATTTTCAATTCATACGGTGGTTCGTTCAAGAGTTCTATTCTTGGGTTATCATATCGATTTATTCGTTGATTCAATCCTCCCGGTGGACCGTCGAAGTCCTTCTCAAGTTTATGTTATATCTCTCTTAATCTTTTTCTACGAGAATAAGTAGTGTGCCAAATCCGTTGGTTGTCATCAATTTTAATTGGTGAAGGATATGCATAACGTAATTCTTATTCTTGTTCATCCAAGTGATTAATTCCTTATTCCAGAGGTTCATCAAAATTCTTGATCTCATTTGTTCATCTTTCTTTTCCTGGAGTTCCAATGTGACACCCCGAGACCGATGGGCCAGGTGTCCTCCGCTTATTTGCTGTTGTTGGCTTGTCTTCCTTGCGTGTTCCATCTTATCATGTCATCATGTGCATTGCATCATCATGTTTTCAAAACTTGCATCCGTCCCGGCCTCCTCATTCTCTTTGTTGTCCGTTCTGAGCCCAGACACACTTGCACGCGCCCGCGGCATCTCCGAAATATTATTTTATAAGTGGCCGGAAAATGTTCTCGGAACGGGTTGAAGGTTGGCGTGCGGTCTTATTATAGTGTAGATAGACCGCCTATCAAGTTTCATCGCGTTCGGAGTCCGTTTGACGCCCCAACGGATAACTATAGCGGCAGTATAGCCGGTCTAACGTCGGACGTTTTCGGTCTCCGAAAACTGTTGCCGGGCTTTCCCTCTCTTTCCTCTCTAGCCCATCTACACAGCCCACCTAGGCCCAGCCTACTCCTCCTCGTGCCTGGAGCCGTCCGATCGCGATCTGAGGGTCCAAAAATGGATGAAAACCCCTAACCCTAGACCCCTGCCTATTTAAGAAGCCCCCCTTGCCATTTCGGGTGCCCCTAGCCTTCTCCTACCCTCAGCCGCCGCATCCCCCTCAAAAACCGCGCCACCAGCCAGATCCATCCACCTCCTCCTCGTTTTCCAGCGCTGGCGACCCCTACTCCGCGACGTCGCCCAGGTCGCGTTCCCGGCCGCCAGCTCCTCCCTTCCTCTGTTTCTATTCCTCCTTCCCTTATAGCTTGCTCTCTCTCTGGTCATACAAAGCGCCGCCGCTCGGAGTTCCACGCTGCCGCCTAGCTTCCGGCGTCGTCCGGATTCGCCGGATCGGGCGTCCCCCGCCCCGGATCCGCCTCCCGCTCCGATCCCCGGCCTCCGCTTCATCCCATGCTGCCCTCGTCGGAGAACCACACCGCCGGCTCGTCTTGCATCATGGGGAGGACGACGACCGCGCCAGCGCTCCCCTGTCTCGTCTTCGCCATGGGCCTCCACCGCCAAGGCCAGTTCGCCCCGGCCCAGTTCCACAGCGCCAGCACGGATTCGGCCTCAAGGCCGATGTGAGCTGCCCTCCAAATCCCCTCTTCCTGTTGGGCCAACAGGATTCGGCCATGTAGTATTTCCTCGAGACGAATTTTAGCTAATATTCCTGAGACGGTTGTTTTGCAGAAAACCCCTTCATGATCATTCATTTAATAACTTCACAACCTGTGCATCGGATCTAAACAATTTATATATGTAACCTAATTAGAATTTCATCTAGTTTCACAATATCCAACTTTCATGCATGTTTGAGATGTTTAAAATGTTGTTTGTTTAAATTTGCTCCTATGCCATGCTAAAATGCTTTATTTCATAACTTAATAACCGTAGCTCCAAATCTAATAAACTTTATATGTAAATGGGGTAGAAAAATGCCTAGTTTATCATGATGGCTTTACTTTGCATGTTTAACAATTCTAAAATTGTGTTTAGGGCAGAACAGGACCAAACCTAATATATGCATATGGGGATTTACCGGAATTGTTGTTCGTTGCTTCCGGCCTCATTTAAACTTGACTAGATAGGTAGTTTTATTTTGCTTCACCCTCTTGCCATGTTTGACAATATTTAATATTGTTGGGTACATAAACAAGATTGAACTAAATAATTGTTGTGGTGTTTTGTCATTATGCAACGGAGTTGCATAATGGAGCTCCACTTATTTTGTAGGATTGTTTGTGCACTTTGCCATGCCATGCCTCATTAAACCGGACATGCATCATACTTGTTTGCGCATCATGCCATGTTTATGCGGTGGTTGTTTACTATGTTGAGTGCTTCTTTCCGGTGTTTGCTTCTTCGAGTTGGATCCGGTTACGTCGCGTTTGTGAGGACCCGTTCGACTACGTCCGTTTGTCTTCTTCATGGACTCGTTCTTCTTCCTTGCGGGATTTCAGGCAAGATGACCATACCCTCGAAATCACTTCTATCTTTGCTTGCTAGTTGCTCTCTCTTTTGCTATGCCTATGCTGCGATACCTACCACTTGCTTATCATGCCTCCTATATTGTTGAACCAAGCCTCTAACCCACCTTGTCCTAGCAAACCGTTGTTTGGCTATGTTACCGCTTTGCTCAGCCCCTCTTATAGGGTCGTTAGTTGCAGATGAAGATTGAAGTTTGTTCCTTGTTGGAACATGGAGATCGTTCCTTGTTGGAACATTGTTTACTTGTTGGGATATCACAATATATCTTATTTAATTAATGCATCTATATACTTGGTAAAGGGTGGAAGGCTCGGCCTTATGCCTGGTGTTTTGTTCCACTCTTGCCGCCCTAGTTTCCGTCATATCGGTGTTATGTTCCCGGATATTGCGTTCCTTACGCGGTTGGGTTATAATGGGAACCCCTTGACAGTTCGCCTTGAATAAAACTCCTCCAGCAATGCCCAACATTGGTTTGACCATTTGCCACCTAGCCTCTTTTTCCCTTGGGAGTCGCGCTCCTGAGGGTCATCATTATTTTAACCCCCCCAGGCAGTGCTCCTCTGAGTGTTGGTCCAAACTAGAGCCCCTTGCAGCGCCACCTCGGGAAACTCGAGGGCTGGTTTTAGTTGTACGGACTGCTCATCTGAGTGTGCCCTGAGAATGAGATATGTGCAGCTCCTATCGGGATTTGTCGGCACATTCGGGCGGTGTTGCTGGACTTGTTTTACCATTGTCGAGGATGTCATGTAACCGGGATTCCGAGTCTGATCGGGTCTTCCCGCTAGAAGGAATATCTTTCGTTGACCGTGAGAGCTTGTGATGGGCTAAGTTGGGACACCCCTGCAGGGATTTGAACTTTCAAAAGCCGTGCCCACGGTTATGGGAAGATGGGAATTTGTTAATGTCCGGTTGTAGAAAACCTGAAGTTGACCTTAATTAAAATACATCAACCGCGTGTGTAACCGTGATGGTCTCTTTCCGGCGGAGTCCGGGAAGTGAACACGGTGTTGGAGTTATGCTTGACGTAGGTTGTTCTAGGATCACTTCTTGATCATACTTTTATCGACCATGCTTTGCCTTATCTTCTCGCTCTCATTTGCGTATGTTAGCCACCATATATGCTAGTCGCTTGCTGCAGCTCCACCTCATACCTTTACCTTACCCATAAGCTTAAATAGTCTTGATCGCGAGGGTGCGAGATTGCTGAGTCCCCGTGACTCACAGATACTTCCAAAACCAGCTTGCATGTACCGTTGAACCGTGCAGATGATGCAATCAAGCTCAGGAGGAGCTCGATGGAGATCTTGTCCTTTATGTTGTTTCATTCTAGTTGATCAGTAGCGGAGCCCAGTTGGGGTCGATCGGGGATCTGTGTAGCTTTTGGGGTAGTCTTCTTTTATTTTGGTTCCGTAGTCGGACCTTGATTGTATTTGGTTGATGTAATGCTTTATTCATGTATTGGTGTGAAGTGGCGATGGTAAGCCAACTATGTATCTTTCCCTTATGTATTACATGGGTTGTGTGAAGATTACCTCACTTGCGACATTGCTTTCAATGCGGTTATGCCTCTAAGTCATGCTTCGACACGTGGGAGATATAGCCGCATCGTGGGCGTTACAAGTTGGTAATCAGAGCCTTCCCCGACCTTAGGAGCCCCCACTGCTTGATCGTTTTTAGCAGCCATGTTGAGTCTAGAAAAATGTTTTGAGTCATTTAGGAGTTATATATCGGAGAGTTTAGGAATTCTTTTACTCCTTAGTCCCTTCATCGCTCTGGTAAGGTATCCTGACGTAGAGTTTTGACTCTTCTCTTCTCAAATTTCACTAAATTTTTTTTTAGGATCACGCGGGTATCTTGGAATCATTCCGATGGTTTTGTGACGAGAACATTGTTCTTGGTGCCTCCTATCATTTAGGGGTTGTGGCAGTGTCCCGGGGATTTGAGCTCCGAGGTGTTGTCATCACAATTTTATCGTTGCAGTTCTGGAATACCTGAGTTTAGTACGCCGACATCGAAAATCTCTTTTATGCAGTTGTTGGTGAGATAACCTCGAAGCCACCCAGTACTGGGGCGGGAGTTCGGGAGTATTACCATAACTCGTATAACGGATGCTTTTCGAAGGTTGAGGTAGACGATTTCCGAAGGTTTCTTGGTTATGTGTTGAAGGATGGATACAGCTGGATGTAGGATTTGCTAGTTTTGGGTGAGATATTATGCTTCCCCTGTATCCCCAACACCTAATTGCATAACCGGAAAAATTCGGGAGATTATAAGTGGGAATTCAAGTAGCTTTTAGGATTTCTTTCCGACAGATGTATGATATGAAATTGGTGTTCGACGTCTAGTGGTCCGCCTATTCACGGTCGGTTTTACAGTGGTCTCGTTGTGTCTTAAAGAGTCCTTGGCTATGCCGACTCGGGGACGCTTCGTATGTCATGTGCACTGCCTTGTACATGATGGTTGAAAGCACAAGTGCTCCCTAGGTGGTTTTGATAATTGATGACAACATATCTCTTGTTGGACTAACATCTCTATCTAGCATGTTTCAGATAAGTTCAACAATGGAGTGGCATGGACTAAAGGTTGTGGGAACTCCTCAAAATGCTAAGGACAAAGGATTGGCTCAAGCTCGAAAGCTCAAGTCTCTTCATTTTATATTTTAGTGATCCAAGATCACATTGAGTCTTTAGGAAAAGCCAATACTATTAAGGAGGGATGAGGTGTTGCTTAATGAGCCTCTTGCTTCATGTGCTTAGTGATATGCTCCAAAATCCTCAACTACTTTCCCATATCCACATATGACCTAAACTCTAAGCCAAACTCGGTCCCACCGATTCTTCCTATCCGGCGCCACCGAGTTTCACTTGTCATTAGCCACTACCAAACCCTAGCAATTCGGTTCTACCGATAAGGATCTCGGTCTCACCGAGATGGGCTTGCAAACTCTCTGTTACCCATGGCAATATTCTCGGTCCCACCGAGATTGCAATGTAAACTCAGTGTTTCCCCTTTGTAACTTTTCGGTCTCACCGAGTTCCACTCGGTCTCACCGAAAGAGCAAATCGGTCCCACCGAGTTTGCCTGACCAACTCTCTGGTTAGCTAATTACCAAATTCGGTCTCACCGAGTTTGTGTAATCGGTCTCACCGAGATTACATTATGCCCAAACCCTAACCGAATCGGTCCTACCGAGTTGCATGTCAGTCCCACCGAAATTCCTAACGGTCACTAGGTTTACTACTTCGGTCAGACCGAGTTTTCTGATCCGGTCCCACCGAGATTGGTAAATTGTGTGTAACGGTTGGATTTTTTGTGGAGGCTATATATACCCCTCCACCTCCTTCTCATTCGAGGAGAGAGCCATCAGAAACACACACACACCATACTCATATGTTCTGAGAGAGAACCACCTACTCATGTGTTGAGACCAAGACATTCCATTCCTACCATATGAATCTTGATCTCTAGCCTTCCCAAGTTGCTTTCCACTCAAATCTTCTTTCCACCAAATCCAAATCCTATGAGAGAGAGTTGAGTGTTGGGGAGACTATCATTTGAAGCACAAGAGCAAGGAGTTCATTACCTACACACCATTTGTTACTTCTTGGAGAGTGGTGTCTCCTAGATTGGCTAGGTGTCACTTGGGAGCCTCCGACAAGATTGTGGAGTTGAACCAAGGAGTTTGTAAGGGCAAGGAGATCGCCTACTTCGTGAAGATCTACCGCTAGTGAGGCAAGTCCTTCGTGGGCGATGGCCATGGTGGGATAGACAAGGTTGCTTCTTCGTGGACCCTTTGTGGGTGGTTGCTTCTTTGTGGACCCTTCGTGGGTGGAGCCCTGTGTGGACTCGCGCAACCGTTACCCTTGGGTGGAGCCCTGTGTGGACTCGCGCAACCGTTACCCTTCGTGGGTTGAAGTCTCCATCAACGTGGATGTAGGATAGCACCACCTATCCGAACCACGGGAAAAACATCCGTGTCTCCAATTGCGTTTGAATTCTCCAAACCCTTCCCTTTACATTCTTGCAAGTTGCATGCTTTACATTCCGCTGCTCATATACTCTTTGCATGCTTGCTTGATATGTATTGTGTGTGTTGAAATTGTGCCTAAACTCCACTTAAACCGAAAAAGCTTAAAAATTGCAACTTTAGCACTAAGTGTCTAACCCCCTCTAGACACATCTACTTCTAGATCCTACAAGTGGTATCAGAGCTTTGGTCTCCATTGCCTTGGTTTAATCACCATTGGAGGAAGATGGATGTGTCTACTTTAGGGAGTCTTAGACATAGAGTGCCCATTTCTGATGGAAAGTATTTTCATGAGTGGAAAAATGAGATGCTTGTAATCTTCAATCAATATCATTTGAACAAGTATATTGCTAGTCCTTTGCACCCCATATTGATCCCTTGCATCCTACCCTAGATGAAGATATTGACATGATTCGCAATCTTAGAACTATTGAGCTCATCATTAGAGGTTTGCCCAAAGATTTGATTGCTAGTTTACCTACTCAAAATTGCGCCTATACTATATGGAAATTTCTTGAGGAACGGTTTCCCAATCACTCCTTGAAAACTTTGGATGAAATTCTCCATAAAACTATTGCCTTGAGTAAGATGAACTCTAGTGATCCTAGTTTTGGTAAATGTCTTCTTGAACTTGCCAATCATAAGCATGCTAAAAGGAGATGTTGGAATCAATTAATGATATCTTTCAAAGCTATAAGAATTCATAAAAGTAACCACCTTTGAATCATTTATCTAATGTGAATTACCCTCTCTAGGAAATGATGAGTCACAAGATCATGATGAACATGATATTATGATGATGATGATAGTGACTTCGATCTTGATGATGCAATGAGACATTTTGGTCTTATGGAAAATCTTCGGGGATATGAATCAGGAGGAAAGGAATGGGTTCTTGATAGTGGATGTACTGATCATATGACCGGAGATGAAGAGATGTTTCGTGAGCTTGCTAAAAATGACGGCCCTCGAAAATATGTCACCTTTTGGTGATAACTCAAAGGTAAGGTGGTTGGCACTTGGTAAGGTGGCCATCTCACATGATAGCTCCATACAAAATGTTATGCTCGTTGAATATCTTGGCTACAATTTACTTTTCCGTATCTAGACTTGCTGACTTTGGTTTCAATGTCCTATTTACTGAAGTAGATTGCCAAGTGTTTCGTAGAGATAATCATAAAATGGTCTTTACCGGTATACGTAGAGGTGATCTTTACATTGTTGATTTCACTAAAAGGCTCAACCTAGAACTTGCTTAATTGCTAAATCCTCTAAAGGCTGGTTGTGGCATAGAAGGTTAGGTCATGTGGGCATGCGAAATCTTGATAAGCTTATTAAAGGTGATCATATCCTTGGAGTGAAAGATGTTATATTTGACAAGGATAGATTGTGCAGTGCTTGTCAAGCAGGAAAACAAGTTGGAGGAAGTCACCCCGTGAAGAACATATGACCACGAGAAGACCGCTCGAGCTACTTCATATGGATCTCTTTGGTCCCAATGCCTACAAAAGTCTCGGTGGAAACTCATTTGGTCTAGTCATAGTTGATGATTTTTCAAGATTTACGTGGGTGTTCTTTCTTGATGATAAATCGCAGGTCCAAAAGATCTTCAAGAACTTCGCTAGGAAGGCCCAAAATCAATTTGAAGTGAAGATCAAGAAGGTTCGAAGCGAACGGAACGGAGTTCAAGAATGCAAATGTGGATACCTTTCTTGACGAAGAAGGGATTTCACATGAGTTCTCGGCTACGTACACGCCTCAACAAAATGGAGTTGTTGAGAGGAAGAACCGGACTCTTATTGAGATGGCGAGAATGATGCTTGATGAGTACAAGACGCCAAAACACTTTTGGGCGGAAGCGGTTGAGACAGCTTGTCATGCAACAAATCGCTTGTATCTTCACAAGCTACTCGGCAAGACGGCATACGAGCTTCACCGGTAACAAACCCCAAGTTGGATACTTTCGAGTATTCGGCTCAAAGTGCTACATTCTTGATAAGCATCGTCGTTCTAAATTTGCTCCTAAATCTCATGAGGTTTCCTACTTGGTTATGGCTCAAACTCTCACACTTACCGTGTCTACAACAATTTCACCCGAAAGGTTGAAGGACGGTAGATGTGAAGTTTGATGAATCTAACGGCTCGCAAGTAGAGCAATTGCCAATTGATGTAGGAGACAAAGACCCTTCGGAAGCAATCCAAGACTTGTCTATTGGCAAAGATTCGTCCAACGGAGGTGAAGGAGAGTACCTCGTCCGTCCAAGTGGAAGCTTCTACCTCACGTCAAGGTGAACCAAGAGTTGACATGGAAGCATCCACAAGTGGGACACGCCAAGATGAAGAAAATGAGGAAGTACACCAAGATGACCTCATCAACCTCCTTCTCCACCTAGACAAGAGAACGACAACATCCAATAATGAAGAAGGCCAAGAATAAGAACAAGATGATGAAGAAGATGTTCCACCCCGACCCAAGCAAAAGCTCTCAAGAGTTCAAGCAAGAGTCTTAAGAGATCCCGTCAAACAAATCTTCAATGATATCCAAAACGGGAGAATCACTCGCTCTAAAACTCGTTTGGAAAATTTTGGTGAACATTATTCATTCATCTCTAGCATTGAACCTATGAAGGTTGAAGAAGCATTGGAAGATCCAGATTGGATAAATGCCATGCATGAAGAGCTACACAACTTCGAGAGAAACCAAGTGTGGACATTGGTCGAGAAGCCCGGCAACAACCACAACATCATCGTTACCAAATGGGTGTTTCGCAACAAGCAAGACGAAGATGGACAAGTCGTTCGCAACAAAGCATGTCTCGTCGCCCAAGGCTACACTCAAGTCGAAGGTATGGACTGTGGTGAGACATATGCCCCCGTTGCTAGACTTGAGTCCATCCGCATCTTACTTGCCTATGCTAATCACCATGATATTACCTTGTACCAAATGGACATTAAAAGTGCTTTTCTAAATGGTGAAATTGAGGAGGAAGTTTATGTTAAACAACCTCCCGGCTTTGTTAATCCTAAGAAACCCGATCATGTTTACAAACTTCACAAAGCTCTTTATGGTCTTAAACAAGCTCCTAGAGCGTGGTATAAATGCTTGACCAAGTTCCTTATTGAAAAAGGCTTTGAGATTGGAAAAATTGATTCTACTCTTTTTACTAAAAGGGTTAATGGTGAATTATTTGTGTGCCAAATTTATGTTGATGATATCATATTTGGTTCGACTAACCCTCATTTTAGTGAAAAGTTTGGAAAGCTAATGTCGGAGAAGTTTGAGATGTCTATGATGAGTGAACTCAAGTTCTTCTTGGTTTGCAAATCAAGAAAACTAAGGAGGGTACCTTTGTTTCCAAACAAAGTACACCAAGGACTTATTCAAGAAGTTCAACATGCAAGAAAGCAAAGGTATGAAAACTCCCATGCCTACTAGTGGACATCTTGACTTGACCAAGGATGGCAAACCGGTTGACCAAAAGGTTTATCGCTCTATGATTGGTTCATTGTTATATCTATGTGCCTCCCGTCCCGATATTATGCTAAGTGTGTGCATGTGTGCACGATATCAAGCGGCCCCCAAAGAATGTCATCTTAAGGCTGTGAAAAGGATAGTGAGATACCTAATTCATACACCAAATTTTGGCATTTGGTATCCTAAGAGGTCTTCTTTTGATCTTGTTGGCTATTCCGACTCGGACTATGCCGGTGACAAGGTTGATAGAAAGTCCACTTCGGGTACTTGTCAATTTCTTGGTAGATCTCTTGTGTCTTGGTCCCAAGAAACAAAACTCGGTATCCTTATCCACCGCCGAAGCGGAATACATTGCCGCGATCATGTTGTGCTCAATTACTTTGGATGACCCAAACTCTTAAAGATTATGGGATCTATGTGAAACATGTTCCATTACTTTGTGACAATGAAAGTGCTATTAAGATTGCTCACAATCCCGTGCAACATTCTCGAACTAAGCATATTGAAGTTCGTCATCATTTCATTCGAGATCATGTTGCAAAGGGGACATTGATCTTAAGCATGTTCGTACCGATAAGCAATTGGCGGATATATTCACCAAACCGCTTGATGAGAAAGTATTTTGCCGTTTGAGAGGTGAATTGAACATCATTGATGCTTCAAACTTGGAGTAGAAACTCCATTTGGATACATGCAAGGCATGAGCCTTTGACTAATCCTTGATATTTCTCTTATGATGATGATCATATGTCTTGGATATATTTGCACCCTTGCATGCTATCTAACCCTTGTAGGTACTTGGATGAATCAAAATCTATGAGATTGCAAATCACTCACATCTTGAGCAATCTCTACATCACCAAGTCTCTACAACATGGTGGTTGAAGACAAGGAAGCATGAAACCTTTCAACATATCCTTTGACAAAATCTTTATATCAAATTTCATTTGGTATCAAATTCATGATTGTCATTTGGATACACAAGTGCTCTTCCTTGCAAGACTAACCCATGTAGGTAGATGAACTCAAACTACAAGTGGTGCTCCCAATCATTGATGAGCTACATCAACCTTGAGCATCCCACACAAGTTCAACTACATGATCAAGTTCAACACCACCACCCAAGGTATGTTATTCCATCTTAGAGAAGCTTTACCCCAAGTACATGGGTCAAAGAACTCAACAAGATGCGAATACATCAAAAGGCTTAAACGAAAAATGGTAACCCCATTTTGAGCTTAAACGATGAGTATGACCTACGATCAAGTGTTCTCACTTGACTCCTCAGTCAATATACTCTAACATAGGTGACTTTGTCGCCGACCAATTCTAGATGAAGTTCTCTAGTGTTCTCTGTGTTCTTGCATTTGTCTCTTGCATATTTGTTTCCTCTTCATCTAGATTTCTTTTCTTTCTTTTTTGTTCTGCATTCCCTGCATCCAATTCATTGCAAATCCTTCAGTTAATTCCTTGCAAATCTTTGTGAGATCTTATTTGCCTAGTGAGCTGAGATGACAAATGTTCTTTCTGTGTTGAACTCGGACACCACGTTTGTCTCTTTGGTCAAACCGAACCATTCGGTGCCACCGAAGAAAACAACTCGGTGTTACTGATTTCAATGCTGAGAAAACACTTTGCCATTTGCATCCTGCAAATTTACTGTAACATCCCAAATTTCCAATTTGGAATGTTATACATAGGTCATTCAAGCATATCATATTTTATTGCATTTCGTTGTTGCGATCCTCGAAATTCTAAGCAACTCAAGGACCCATGGAGAGAGTTGGGGATCACTTTGGTTTTAATTATTTTTCTCTCTGAAAATATTTCATATTAAAAATATATGTGAGGAGATAGTATGACTTCTCCAAAATAAATGAAATATTGGAGGAAAAATACCAAAATCAAATAATAGATTTTATTTGGATTTTATTGCTATTTTATTTGAATTAGAAAAAATATGCATTTTTCCAAAATTGCATTTTAGGCCAAGAAAATGTTCACCCTGTTCTAAATATTTTATTTAGACGGCGAAAATTTGTTTTTGGTATTTTTAGATTTTTATTTATTTTTCTAGGATTTTGTTTCGGCGGAATATGTTTAAAAAAAGAGTTTTCCCGCTGGACCGAACTAGGGCCGAGGCCCAGTTGGCCCAGCCACCCCGCGCCGCCGTCTCCCTCGCGGAGATCGCGAGCCGCATGCCGCCGCCCGCCTGGCCGACTCGGCCAAGCCTTCCCCGCCCCCTGCCGCAAGCCGCCTTCCCTCCTTAAAAGCCGACCCGGGGCCCCCCTGGAGCCCCAAGTCGCCAGCTGCCGCCGCCCGCAAGATGCCGCCCCGCCGCCTTGCGCCGCTACTGCCGCCGCCGTCACACGCCGCCGCAGCCTGCTACTATGCTGCTGCCTCGCCGCCCCGCGTCGCCCTCCGCCGCCCCGCGCTGCCCCGCTTCGCCGCATACCCGCAGAACGCCAGAGCCGCCGCCGCCGATCTAACCCGGGGTCGTTCGTTTTTTTTCGGTTTTATGTAAAATCCCGTTTTTTAAACCCTAGTTTTGTTTTTTTGATCGGTTCGTTCGGTTTTTCTCGGTTCGATTAAATAGCGGACATTCGTCCGTACGTTCATTTTAACGAATGTTGTTCATCCGTTACCCGCAGGCAGCGAACGTTCGTTCGTTAGCCTGTTCGTCAGTTTTTTTTCTTTTCCCAGGGTTTTTCCACGATTAATTTCGATCACGATTCCAGCCCTAATCTTCGTTTTGGTTTATCTTTTCGCTCGTTTATCCAAATCAGGTGAAACAAGCGTCAAGATCTTCGTCTCGAAGCCCTCTCTCTATTTAACCAACTTGAACAAGATTTTGGTATTGTAAAATTTGACTCTAGTCCAGATTAGTAAACTGATCTTGTTTCTTTCGTAGTTTGAGTTTCGTTGCTCTGTTTGTTTTGATTCTTTTTGCAGATCGAATCTCTTCAGTTGTGTTTTTAGGATTCGATCTTCTTATTTGAGTTTTACCGATGCATCTATGATTGATTGCTTATGTATGCTATTGTTTGATTTTGATAGAATTCCCGGAGTGCGAAGCGTGCTACTACGAGTCTCTAGGTTTTGCAGATCGTCAGCAAGGCAAGTAGCACATTGATCATACTCTTTTCATACCCAGTTTTTATGCATTAGTATCAATCCTCAAACATTGCATGATTAGGATGTGATTAACTTGTGGGTATTGGGAAGTAGTTGTTGAGGTAGAACCTATTGCCCTGTTTATTATCAAACCCTTGGGAGTTACTTCTACGTTATGCTTATATCACTATGCTATGCTCGTAGACGTGGTTTGGGTGAGTGAATCAATGATAGATGTGAGATTGTTAATTAATGGTCAACTTAAGGTGGCAACTTTAATACACATCTGGGTGGATTGCTTGTGGGCACCTGGAGAATCCAGTGTTGTCCTAGGATATCCCGGAGTACCTGTGTGATCATCCTACGTTCCGCCACCCAGGCTCAAAGGGATCATAAGGTTATTCATGCTAGAAACTTCCCTGTGCAGCCACAAGCTATTATGGGCTCTAGCATAGTTGAGCACGTTGCATGACCTCTTCCAGTGGTAGGCTAGCAGATGTAGGGGAATGTAGGTTGGTACTGTCTACCCGGGGTTATAGTTAATGCTTCTGAAAGACTGTGTCTCGGTAATCCATTTCTCAAACACCATTTTGTGCGAGAAATCCAACAGAGGAGATCGAGTCTTGCGGGGAAAAGTGCACAAACCTCTGCAGAGTGTCCAAACTAATCATGGTTAGCCGTGTCCCGGTTATGGACATCTTGAGTGAAAGGATCGATATAGTTGACTAGAGGGGGGGGTGAATAGGCAACTAACAATTTTTAGCTTTTCTTTAACAATTTAAACTTTGCATCAAAGAAGGTTGTCGAGATGTGTAATTAAGTGAGCAACCTATATGATGCATCAATTATAAGTACACAAGCAAGTAAGAGATATATCACAAATAAGCTTGCACAAGTAAAGGCACGAGATAACCAAGAGTGGAGCCGGTGGAGACGAGGATGTGTTACCGAAGTTCCTTCCCTTTGAAGGGAAGTATGTCTCTGTTGGAGCGGTGTGGAGGCACAATGCTCCCCAAGAAGCCACTAGGGCCACCGTATTCTCCTCACGCCCTCACACAATGCGAGATGCCGTGATTCCACTATTGATGCCCTTGAAGGAGGCGACCGAACCTTTATAAACAAGGTTGGGGAAATCTCCACAACTTAATTGGAGGCTCCCAACGACACCACGAAGTTCCACCACAATGGACTATGGCTCCGCGGTGACCTCAACCGTCTAGGGTGCTCAAACACCCAAGAGTAACAAGATCCGCAAGGGATTAGTGGGGGAATCAAATTTCTCTTGGTGGAAGTGTAGATCGGGGCCTTGTCAACCATTCCCGAGCAAATCAACCAGTTTGATTGGCTAGGGAGTGAGATCGGGCGAAAATGGAGCTTGGAGCAACAATGGAGCTCAGGTTAGAAGAGGTAGTCAACTAGAGGAAGAAGACACCCCTTATATAGTTGTGGACAAAATCCAACCGTTATCCACCTAACCAGCCCGCGACATGCGGTACTACCGCCCCTGACCAGCGGTACTACCATAAGGTCACGTGGTACTACTGCCCCTGACCAGCGGTACTACCGCAAGGCCATGCGGCACTACCGTGAGGGACTGCGGTACTACCGCAACAGCAGCAGGAGCTAGGGCAGACCTGTAGCACAAGGGCTGAGGGCGGTACTGCCACAGGCGCGGTACTACCGCTCCCTCTTGCGGTACTACCGCAAGGAAGGAAACTCCTAGCCTGGGAAGAGCGTGGATGAATAAAAATACATCCGTGCCTACTTCCGCTGGAAAACAGACGAAGCAAAAATCCGACACAGTACTACCGCAGAGGAGCGGTACTACCGCCTGGCAGCTGACCCAGGCCGCGCGCGGTACTACCGCGCACTGGGTGCGGTACTACCACGGAGGCGCGGATGTAAAAAATTACATCCGCCCCTACTATCGTGATGAAGCGGCACTTGGCCTAGGGGCCACGGTACTACGGCTCAGGGGGAGCGGTACTACCGTGGGCTCCTGCGGTACTACCGTGCCGAAGTACGGTACTACCACAGGTGCCTGTGGTACTACCGCTCCAGGGAGCAGTACTACCGCAAGCCCATTATCAGCAACCAGACAAGGCAAAGAGGATAAACAAGAGCGATGCTCCCAAAGTGCAGGGGAAAGGAGGGGACAAGGAAGAAAACGTGTACGTGATGATTCCACCTGAACCTTTCCGACGCGGACCCCCTCTTAATAGTACGGCTTTCCTACGACTCAAATCCACCAAAAAGAAACGTAGAAAACGCATCTTCAATAGTCTTCGAGGGGCACCAAACCGTCTTGTGCCTAGCGATGAAACGTCTGGGAAACTCAAGGCACACGATTAGTCCGCAAAAGCATTGTCATCAATCACCAAAACACCTTAGGGATAAATATGCCCTTACAATCTCCCCCTTTTTGGTGGATTGATGACAATACGGGATTTGCAAAGGAAATAATATTAAGCAAACGCAAACCCCTCCTCTCTAGAATATAGACGGGCTCCCCCTAGATGTGTGCCAACTAGATGGGTGCTTTGGACTGCACGGCACACATACTAGGATCAAAGCTCCCCCTATATTATAGAGACAAGGCATATCTTGCAATAGTAAGGCTAACACTAGACAAGATAGCAAATACGAGCATAACATAAGTAGCACAATCATAAGCTCACTAAGATAGAATAGAGTGCATATGTCTTACACCATATGAAGGATAAGTCTCAAAGGCGCAAACCAAACCAAAGCAAACGAGGTCCAAACGACAAAGCAAACACCAAACACGACACGACTCGCAAGCACGCAAATCCCTACACTCTCTCCCCCTTTGGCATCGAGACGCCAAAAAGGCAGAGAGGACACCTACACACAAGGGGTGGCTCAGGCAGAAAAATCATCCCAACGCTCCTTGTGCTCCGCGTCAGACTCGGCGGCGGGGACGGGCTCCTCGATGTCCTCCTCAGAACTAGTCCACTTGAAGCCTTGCTTCGCCATCCATTCAGCCTCTGGCGTGATGGCATCCTCAGAACCGCCAGGGACGTCCTCTCCAAAGAGACTCATAACCTTATTGTCGCGGCGGCGACTCTCCTTGGATGCCACATGAGTCATGTACTGCCCCTTTGCTTGCATGCGGAAAATAGTCTTCATCGTGTCCTTCAGCTTCTTGGCCCACGAGGGCTCAGAGGAAGGTTGGGAAGACCTAGCAGCACGGTCCTCAGCAACATCCTCTGCTCGAGCCTCCTCCTCATCAACACCCCTCCTAGCAGCAGATGCCTCAGCACGAGTAGTAGTGTTGGCCCAGTTGGGCTCGACGCGGAGACTGATGGACTCATGCCGAATCCAGTCTGGAGCAAGGAACTCATCACCAGGGTACAGCTTCTCCCAAGTCATGGAGATCAACAGAAACAGGTACGGTCCATAGATAGGTACCTTGCGGGTGTACATCGCAAACCGAATCTCACACCACATGATGTGTGAGACATCAAGTGGCTGAGTCTGAGACGTATGAGCCTCCTCGCACAGGAGGATCATGTCCACCAGATAGGCATGAACCTTGTCCTTGTCACCAATGCGAGGGAACAGAGTGTTGCGGAAGATGCGATGCATGATATTCCCAGGAAAAGAGTTTAGCACCCAAGTCGACTTTGCCACTGGGAAGCACCTTCTCAACATAGAACGGCTGAAGCTTGTTCTTGCGCAGACTCAGGATTGGCATGGGAAGGCGAACACCATACGTGGTCGTGGAGCCCGTCATCAGGAACGGGAGCAGATCCATGAACTCCTTCCATGGTAGCAGTCAAGCACGCCATTGGTCATCCAGGTCATCCTCCCGCTCATCCCCGGGGTGAAAGTAGAACTGAGGCAAAGAACTGATCAGATAAGCTCAGGGTCATAGTCAAGGTGGAAAGAGATCACATGTTCAATACCGAACTGCTCCACCAAATCCAGAGCTTCTCCACAAAAGTCACGAAACTTGTCCTTCCTCAGTGATTCATGTCTATCCACTTGACATCCACGTAGGTGTTTTGCTTGTTCTTGATGACATCCAGATAAATGAGAGCCTGCTGCTTGGTCCAAAACAACTCATTGCCTCTGAGGATAGCACGAGCATTCACATAAGGGTTGATCTTCTGGCGTTCGATGTACTCAATGAGGGGAATCTCGTCCATGCCCTTAGCAGGTTCCTTTTGCTTGCTGGCAGTGGTCTTGACATTGCGCTTGGGGGCACTGGAGCCCTCTGGTGCTTCATCTTAAGGATTGCGTAGTCGCTTGGAGCCAGTGTCACGATTGGGATTGGAACGGCGAGAACCACCACCTAAGACACAAGAGAAAGCACACACAAAGAGCGAGAATAATCAATGCAAAGACCATGGCAAAGCAAGGAAAACAGGTAGAAATCATTCGGGACAAATGCCACGAGGAAGATGGGACAACAACGGTAGTGCCGCCTGGTCGTGCGGTACTAAAATTTTAGTACCGCTCCTAGTCGCGGTAGTACCGTGTGCGGATACGGTAGTACCGTGGCTTGGAGCAGTAGTAAGACCTTAGTGCCACAGAACGTTGCGGTAGTACCGCACCGAACGGGCGGTAGTACCGGACAAGCGGTAGTACCGCACCAGAAGCACGGTAGTACCGCACCGCGTCAGATCCGAACCTACTTTTGAATCTGAGAAGACACGCGAAACCACGGCGGAACTACGGTTGATCAAATCTACCACGGGACAATATATCAAGTATAATTTCTACGCAACACTACTCTCCTACAACCTTCTCTTGCAAAGATTTGGCCTAAAATCTCAAGAACACAAGCATCTCCCCAAAAACCTAGAGACAAGAGAACCAACAAGAAAGAGAGGGATTTGGGGAAAAACCTTGGTCCATGGCAAGAGGAAGTGGTGGGGAACGATCCCACCGGTCGGAATCCAAGGAGAGCAGCCGGAGACGGAGATCCGGCGAGGGACTCCGGCCCCGTTCTTGAGCGAGAGAGAGAGAGACGAAGTGGGGAAAACTGACGAATGGGTATGGGGAGTTAGAACCCCCTGTTCCCGTCCTTATCCCCCACGCGCCTCCGACAGCGCGGTAGTACCGCGTTCATCGCGGTAGTACCGCTCTCCCAAGCGGTAGTAAAAAATTACCCCCGCGGTAGTACCGTGCACTCCATGCGCGGTAGTACCGTGGCTCACCGTGGTAGTACCGTGGGCTCAAGAAGAAGCAGTTTCCAAACACAAGAAAAGAGAGGTCTTCGCGAGGAAACTTCACAAAACAACAACACCAGAAAACAACTCAAACACGAAGAGAAGAAGGGGCAAAAACGACAACAAAGAGACGACCACGAGACAACCCTCTCAAGGAGAGGGCGGTGGCCGGAGCCACCTATGTTTGAGTCAATTGGTATGGCACCGCGAAGAATTATCCTTGGGCCCATGACCAAAACTCGTCTTTGAAGCACAAGTACCATCAAAAATGGCTAATGTGAAAGATTTGATCAATTTATGCATAATGGGGGGAGGGAGAGTTCATTGAGAGAACAACACTCCCCCTATGTCCATGCCTACATCTAAACAAGACAACAAGTTGAGTATGGTGGGGTGTGCAAGGGTTCAAGCAACATTGCTCGAATCAATGATATTTAGCTCATGCCTTAACTCGCGAAATCTTGCTTCATCCAACGGCTTCGTGAAAATATCTGCAAGGTTATCATGAGTGTTGACGTAGTTGAGCTCGATCTCCCCTCGCCTAATGTGATCCCGGATGAAGTGATACCGAATCTCAATATGCTTCGTCTTGAAGTGTTGCACCGGGTTGAGAGAAATCTTGATGGCACTTTCATTGTCACACCAAAGAGGCACTTTGTCACAAGTGACACCGTAATCCTTTAAAGTTTGCCTCATCCATAAGAGTTGTGCACAACAACTACCGGCCGCCACATACTCCGCTTCGGTGGACGAGAGAGACACACAACTTTGCTTTTTGGAAGACCAACTTACCAAAGAGCAACCAAGGAATTGGCACCCTCCGGAAGTGGACTTCCTATCCACTTTGTCTCCCGCCCAATCGGATCCGAATACCCTACAAGCTTGAAGTTTGCTCCTCTTGGGTACCATAAGCCAAAGTTTGGGGTATGAGCCAAATATCGAAAGATTCGTTGACCGCCACATAGTGACTTTCCTTAGGTGCGGCTTGAAACCGTGCACAAATTCCCACACTCAACATGATATCCGGTCTAGATGCACAAAGGTAAAGCAAGGATCCAATCATGGAGCGATATACCTTTTGATCCACCGCTTTACCATTGGGATCTATGTCAAGTTGGCACTTGGTGGGCATTGGAGTGGAAGCCGGCTTGACATCACTTAGCTTGAATCTCTTGAGCATGTCTTGAGTGTATTTGGCTTGGTTGATGAAGGTTCCTTCTCTTCTTTGCTTCACTTCGAACCCTAGAAAGAACTTCAACTCTCCCATGGAAGACATCTTGAACTTTGAGGTCATGAGAGCGGCGAATTCCTCATTGAAAGCTTTGTTAGGGGAACCAAAGATAATGTCATCAACATATAGTTGGCATACAAACAACTCCCCTTTGACCTTCTTAGTAAAAAGAGTGGGGTCGATTAGCCCAACTTCAAACCCACGATCTTGTAACAACTCGGTAAGGTGGTCATACCACGCACGTGGGGCTTGTTTAAGCCCATAGAGTGCCTTATCGAGTTGATACACATGATCGGGAAAGTAGGGATCCTCGAACCCGGGGGGTTGCTTGACATAGACCAACTCATTAATAGGACCATTAAGAAAAGCACTCTTCACATCCATTTGTTGCAACTTAAAGTTGTGATGAGAAGCATAAGCAATCAACAAACGAATGGATTCAAGGCGTAGTCGATACCCTCGACTTGGGAGTAGCCTTGTGCCACCAATCTTGCCTTGTTGCGAATGATGGTCCCATGAGCATCTTGCTTGTTCTTAAATATCCACTTGGTTCCAATGACATTGTGGTTCCCCGTTGGCCTTGGCACCAATCTCCACACCTTGTTGTACTCGAAGTTGTTGAGTTCTTCATGCATGGCATTAAGCCAATCCGGATCTTCGAGTGCTTCATATACCTTTTGGGGTTCAACACAAGAGACAAACGCGTGATGTTCACAATAGTTTGCCAATTGTCTACGAGTGCTTACCCCCTTTTGAATGCTTCCAAGTACATTCTTCATGAGATGACCCTTGGTGGAGAGCTTGGAAGCAATCTTGGCGGCACGACGCTCCAATTCCTCCTCGGTGGTGAGTTGAGGAGCGGTCACTTGATCATCTTGAGCGACGTCTTGAGCTTGTTCTTGATCTTGAACTTGCTCGGAGGAGAGAACTTGACCTTGGGCATCACTTGGTGTGTCAACACCGTCTTGAGCATGATCTTGCCCTTGGTCTTGTTCATGAGGATGAGGGCCTTCACTTTGTCTTCGGAAGCGTGTGGGCCTTGGGTTGGTGATGGCTCCACTTGAGTGGTGATAGAGGCTAAGGTGTCCCGATAGGAACAGCACAAGGACTAAGGGATTCGCGTATATAACCTTTGTCGAGCAGTTCTTGTACTTGACGCATAATCTCCTTCGTCTCCTCTGGATTGGTACGGTATGGTGCACGGTTGGGTAGCGAAGCACCGGGAATTAAGTCAATTTGATGCTCAATCCCTCGAATAGGTGGTAATCCCGGTGGCACGTCTTGTGGAAAGACGTCAGCGAACTCCTGCAAAATGTTAGTGACAGCAGGGGGCAAAGAGGAAGGCACGTCCTCGAATGAAAATAATGCCTCTTTGCACACAAAAGCATAGCAAACAGATTTGCTGAAATCTAGCTCATCAATATCAGATTTGGTGGCAAGTAAACATGCACTTTTCAATTTAATTTCAGAACAACACAGTAGATGGTTTATTATTAGGCTTCATTTGGTGCTCAAATTCTTTTGCCACAATCTGATTTTCACTCTTATTTTCTCCTGTTTTGCTTTATTAGCTCTATTAATATCATCTTTCAAAATGGAATCAGGAGTCATAGGAAGCAAAGTAATATTTTTATCCTTATGAACAAGAGTATACTGATTGTTTCTACCATGGTGAATAGAATTTTTATCAAATTGCCATGGTCTACCAAGTAATAAGGAACATGCTTGCATAGGTACCACATCACAATCAACATAATCAGCATATGTAGAGATACTAAAATGCACACGAACAGTACGTGTTACCTTAACCTTGCCGCTGTTGTTGAACCATTGGATGTAGTAAGGATGTGGATGTGGTCTTGTGGTGAGAGATAGCTTCTCCACCATCTCCATGCTAGCCAAGTTATTGCAGCTCCCTCCATCTATGATCACGCGAACAGAACGTTCCTTCACAACTCCCTTTGTATGGAACAAATTATGCCTCTGATTTTGCTCAGCTTGTGTAACCTGCACACTCAAAACACGTTGAGCAACTAAACATTCATACCTGTCAGCATCTTCAGGAGCCATGTATTGCGTCTCATGATCAGAATCGTCTCCACCGTGTTCGTCACGTGTAATAAGAGCCAAAGTCTCCTCATCATAGTCACTAGCGGACTCATACCCACCATCCTCAGTAACAATCATCACACGCTTAGATGGGCATTCTCTCGCATAATGACCTCCACCCTTGCAACGTCGACAAATAATATCATGTGTTTGCCCTGTTGATGCCATGGATGAAGAAGAGCTCTTTGCAGGCCCAGAAGGTGTGCTCTTGGCAGATAGTGGTGATTGTGCCTGCTTTATTGTATCACGGTTGGAGGTGGCAGCCGACGGAGGCGCCGGTGTAGCAGAACGTGTGGAAGTAGATGATGCACGTGGTGTCCATGATGAAGGTCGACCTGCAGAAAAGTTAGTCCGCGCCAATGCCTGTCGATCCTGCACTTCACGTTCAGCTTTACAAGCAAGATGGAATAAACGAGTGATATTAGTATACTCCTTATACTCTAGAATCGTCTGAATCTCTCTATTTAATCCACCCATAAAACGTGCAAGCATAGCTTCATTCTCCTCAACAATACCACATCTAATCATGCCAGTTTGTAATTCCTGATAATATTCTTCTACAGAATTTTTTCCCTGTCTTAAGCGCTGCAATTTTTGAAGTAATTCACGTTGATAATATGGTGGAACCCAACGAATACGCATAGCAGTTTTCAAAGCAGCCCAAGTAGCCGGAATAGGATATAATCTACAATGCTCAGACCACCAAACACATGCAAAACTAGTGAATGCACAAACAGCAGCAGGAACACGTCTCTCCTCGGGATATTGTAAACATGTAAATCGTTGTTCAGTTTCTAACTCCCAAGTAAGATATATATCAGGAACATATCTACCCTCAAATGGTGGAATATTCAATTTTAGTTTAGGGAGATGGTCATGATCTCGTACCTGAGGGTGAGCCCTACCATTGCCATTATTTGCATGTGGACGACCTGGTGGTTGCTGTGCTGGTGGTGGCATGTAGTTCTGATTTTGATCAACCTCATCCTCATAATCTCCCACATAATCATCCTCCTCCACATCAGCAGTAGGAGCCACAGAAGTATCAACAGCAGCACCAGCAGTTTGGCCCGACTGAAGAGGGACACGGCTCGCTCGGCGGAGGGCTGTTTCCCGACGTGGAGGTAGTCGATGTTGTTGCTGTTGTTGCAGAGGTGCGGCAGGAGCAGCCGGTGGTGGTGGTGGAAAACGCGAAAGCAATTCAGCAAACTTGTTATCGAGCTTTGTTTCAAACGTCTTCTCCATGCCATCTATCTTCTCCATGGCCTCTTCAAATCTGTTTATCACATCTTGCACCTGTCCACTCATCATTTGCTGAAACGTATCATGAAGCTCCTTGTTCGTCAAGTTCTCCCAGTCAGTCTCGTCGGCTTGTGATCCTGGCATGGTTAGCAGCAATAGAAACACACAAGAATATGATCCTACAGACTACTAACAAGTGGTGGTGGTGGCGGGTGTCACAAATCCGTCAAGCAAATCTCAAATTCTTACCAGTTCTTACCCAGCAGCAGGCGGTGATCGGCAACCGTTGTAGTCAAAACTCTCAAAAGCTTGGATAGAGCGATTGCCAGGGAGAGTCAAACGCACGACGTAGATGTATGTGGAGCTGGGAAGGCTTATAGTATGGTAGCAAAAAGGGTCAGCAATAATCAATTCAGAGATGCAAAGTTGAATAAACGCTCAACGACGGTACTGTGCTGGTCCTAGGCTAGACCGTGCTAGAGACGCGAGCCTAGAACACTAACAAAATCACGGCGCTGCACGTAAATAAGGGAAAAGCACACTCTGGAACTCTTTTTTTCGCTCTTTTTTTTGCGCTCCTTTTTTTTGCGCTCCTTTTTTTTTGCGCTCTTTTTTTTGCGCTCCTCTTTTTTTTGCGAAAAATCACTATAATGGCGAGTGTCTCAAAACTCTTCCCTCGTCAAACTGATAGGATGGGCACGAAATTTTTTTCACTTTTTTTTCGGAAATCAGGGCAGCGACGACGAAAAAGTGCGACAAAAAATCACTATGATGGCACGTGGCTCAAAAGACTCAGAAAAGCCTAAAAATAGGATAGGGAAAAAAAATTTGCCCGTGAAAATTTTGGCCTAAAAACTGCCCGGGGGTCTCCAGACTCTTTTTTTTTCCGAGACCTACGCAGGCAAGGAAACACGAATCGGAATTTAGATTGATCTCAAGAACAAACCTAATATGAGAAGAACTCGGATTGGTGGTGGATATATGGTTGTGGTATATGGCAGCGGTGGTGGTATATGGTAGCGGTGGTGGTATATGGATACAGATTGGTGGTGGTATATGGATACGGATTGGTGGTGGTATATGGATATGGATTCAGAGCGGTGGCGGATAAGCAAAAGTGGTAGATGGGCGATGATGATGGTGCGGCGGCGGCGTGACAACTTATGACCAGAACTCGAAACTCTAAAAGACTAGACTCTAAGACCAGCAACTTGACACGACGATGCAACCGCAAATTCAACAAAGCAAAAACCCTAAAAAGATTATGCAAAGGCTCAGATTGGTTCGGATATGATGAACTAACCCTAATTTTTTTTGTGGCTTTTTCGTGGACTGTAG
>NC_053023.1:333469646-333488250 GCF_003073215.2 Triticum urartu | reverse complement strand
CACCATAGATAGCAACAGTCCTTAGGGATGGCTTTAGGTGAAATATGACACAAGATAGCTCCGACAAAGATGATGATGGATTTAATATATCTCATTCTTAACCACATGTGAATCATGGAACATGCACTCAAATTATCAAGAATGACGTAATACCACCTCCAATGATACGATAGACAGAAATGCACTCCGGATAACAAGATGAAGAAAGCTTGAGCTCCTTTGAAAAGAATCTCAATGAACTCTAGGAGAAGGAATCATTTCTTTGATGAACCATCATGTATAGCCTCCATGAAGAAACTCCGGTAACAAAAGAATAAAAAGGAGAAATTGAAAACACAAGGTGAATCCTTGCAATGATTTAGATGGATCTTCGCGACGATATAATTGAGAGAACTTGGAACTCCGAGAAAGAAAGACTAATAATTGAGATCAGGAATTGGATGAACCTCCGGAATAAGGAATTGAGTTCACTCGATGAAACAAGAATAAGAATTACATTATGCTTATCCTTCACCAATTAAATTGATGAAAATCAATGGATTTGGCACACTACTTATTCTCGTAGCAAGGATTAAGAGAGATATAGCGCCCACTTGGGAAGGTCTTCTATGAACCACCGGTAGGATTGACAATGAATAAATTGATATGGTGACCAAGGAAGAGAACTCTTGAACAAACCACCGTAAGAATTGAAAATGAATGGAGTAAAGATAAAGAAACACCGGGAAGAATTATAAAATGAACGAAGATGCTTGAGTGAATTTAGATCCATGAAAACGAAGAGATTACGAGCTGATTAGAGAATCCTTGATTTAGACACCGGTATGATTTAGAGTATGAGAGCTGAAAGCTGGAATGAATAAATCTTAGATGATGGGCTCCGGATAATCAAACTGAACAGACTCTTGAATTACTCCGGATGGGTGAAAATAAATTCTCACAACCGAAACAATTATGAGAGGATGGCAACGATCTCGAATGACGAATCTTGAAGAAAATGGAGCAACGTTGAAAGAAGAATCTTCTTCGGTCTTCCAAACTGAGAATGACGACGAGAAATACCACCAAATTGTAGAGATACTCCGGGATGAAAATTAGAAAGGTTGAACCAACGACGAAAAGAAAAGAAAGATCTTGGAGAAAGGCATTTGACTGATGAAAAATCATTCTTACGTCGAACTTCGAAAATAAATTTGAGGATAGCTCCGGGAAAATAAGAAGAGTCAAGTAAGATCCTGGAAATAGACCTGTGGGTTAGGGCCCACTCAAAAGATACACCGTAGAATGATTACTTGAAAGATATTGCACCGGTTGAATTAAAAGGCTTGAATGAGATAACAACCTCGAAAGAGTTTGAATGAAAACAGAGTGGAAACATGAATCTTCGAGATATCTTGAGCACTCCGGAACAATAAGATAGCGAGAGGTGAACGATTAAGAGTTGCACCGACATGAGAAAGCCTTGAAATGAGGAAAGGGATATGATCAACACCAAATCTTAATTTGAATCCACCAGAGAAGAAAACGAGTGAAGAGTGACGAACTTGAAGCTCCGTTAGAATCTTCCTGATAATCACCGGATAAGAATATTGAAAGAAAAGAAAGAAGAGACTTCACATCAATAAGATGGATACTTGATTAAGAAATCTGAGTCCTCGAAGAAAACAAGGGAGGGAGGGCGGGAAAAAACAAAGGCAACTTGGAGATGGATGAAATAAACAACATTGAGAAGAACTGATAATTGATCTTGCGGTTGTTGAAATGATCGGATCCACTTGAAGAGAAACACACCGGTTAAAAAGGATTGGCAAAAACAATCTTGATGAACAAGAAGGATTGGTATTCACATCGAAGTATGAGAACACCGTTTGGGGAAGGTATGGAATCAACACTTGACTTCGAAGCAACTCGAATACCACAACTCAAAACAAAACAAAGGATTGGCTTTCAGAATAAACCGGAACAAACATATGATAGAGATTTCGTCTGAAGTTTTCGTGGTGGGGCCTACACGGGCTCGATCGTACAGCACCATCATGTACAAGGCAGTGCACATGACATACGAAGCGTCCCCGAGTCGGCATAGCCAAGGAATCTTTAAGACACAACAAGACCACTGTAAAACCGACCGTGAATAGGCGGACCACTAGACGTCGAACCCCACTTTCATATCATACATCCGTCGGAAAGATATCCTAAGAGCTACTTGAATTCCCACCTATGAAACTCCCGAAACTTTCCGGTTATGCAATCAGGTGTTGGGGATACAGGGGAAGCATAATATCTCACCCAAAACTAGCAAATCCTACATCCAGCTGTATCCATCCTTCAACACATAACCAAGAAACCTTCGGAAATCATCTACCTCAACCTTCGAAAAGCATCCGTTATACAAGTTATGGCGATAATCCCGAACTCCCGCCCCAGTACTGGGTGGCGTCGAGGTTATCTCGCCAACGAACTGCATAAAAGAGATTTTCGATGTCGGCGTACTAAACTCAGGTATTCCAGAACTACAACGATAAAATTATGACGACAACACCTCAGAGCTCAACTCCCCGGGACACTTCCACAAAACCCCTGACAGGACGCACCAAGAACAATGTTCTCGTCACAAACCCATCGGAATGATTCCAAGATACCCGCGTGATCCTAAATTTTTTTTAGTGAAATTAGAGAAGAGAAGAGTCAAAACTCTACGTCAGGATGCCTTACCAGAGCGATGAGGAGACTGGGAAGTAAAAAGAATTCCTAAACTCTCTGATATATAATTCCTAGATGACTCAAAACATTTTTCTAGACACAACTCGGTCGCTAATAACGATCAAACAATGGGGCTCCTAAGGTCGGGGAAGGCTCTGATACCAACTTGGAACACCCTCGATGCGACTATATCTCCCACGTGTCGAGGCACGACTTAGAGGCATAATCGCATTGAAGGCATATGTCGCAAGTTAGGCAATCTTCACAACATCCCATGTAATATAGATAATAAAAGGGGAGATAACATAGTAAATAAATGTTCCAACAAGGAACGGCCTCCAATCTTCACCTGCAACTAGCAACGCTATAAGAGGGGCTGAGCAAAGCGGTAACATAGCCAATCAACGGTTTGCTAGGACATGGTGGGTTAGAGGTTTGACATGGCAATTTGGGAGGCATGATAAAGCAAGTGGTAGGCATCGTAGCATAGGCATAGCAAAAGAGCGAGCATCTAGCATAGACAAAGATAGTAGTGATTTCGAGGGTATGATCATCTTGCCTGCAAAGTTGTCAGAGTTGACTGGATCCTCGAAAGCAAACTCAACGGGCTCCTCGTTAGCGAACTCGTCTCCCGGCTCTACCCAAACAAGACAAACAAGCAACAACGGAACACAATCAACCACGTGCAATCAAACAATATGATGCAAGATGGTATGCTATGCGGGATGCGATGCGGGATGCATATGCAAGATTGGACAAGGGATGCATGAACCTGGCCTCAACTGGAAATCCAAGTGTGCCACTGGAAAGATGAGATGAAATCGCTTGAAAATTATAAAAGAACGCGGAATCGGAGTTACGGTTTGGAAATGGCAAGCATTCAAATATGACCACGTTCTGCGATTTACAGCAAGTAGCCATCTAAATGCAATGAGATGAACATGCTACAGCACCCAAACATGGGACATCAAAATACATGGCAGGGATGCATTCATGAGCTAACAAAAGTCTAGGCACTGAGCTATACGGCCAATTCATCATTAAACAGTTTCAAACAGGCAAAAATGCATGGCAAACAGATGACTTATGTAAATCAACACTTGTCTGAAATTTCAGATCAGGTAGCCACTCTTCGGAGAAACAAAACTACATGCTACAAGGGACCTGAACATGGCAAAGTAAAGCATGGCATGGAGCTACTCAAAGATCTTAACAAAAGTCCCTTAGTGACCTTGAGCCAAAAGGGATCAGAAAAATACAATTGCAAGCATGTGAACATGGCAAAAACATAATCAGTTCTTCAGACTTAGTGAAAACTGGAGCATGCTGAAAATAGATATCAAGTAGGCATGTTTACGAGCTCGATGCACTCACTAAGGAGCAAGTCATGATAATCTAAGCATACACCATCAAGAATACACAAAATTCAAGCTAGACATGGCAAGAACAATAACATAGCATGCACGGATCAACTACAACATTCGGCAAAATCGGCTAACAAGTAGACAATCTGCCCAGATTCACGAAGTAGCAAAAGTAGAGCTCGATTGACTCAAGCTAGGGTGCTCCATAATTGCAAACAAAGACATGGATGGATAGAGCACTACAAGATTAACAAAACATCCTTACTGATCATCCTCAAAAGAGGCACGATCACTAGGAAACAACATGAACATATGGCCATATGAGATAAACAGCTCAAGGACTTAGTGGAAATGCTAAGTCCCTGAAATCAGCATTACCAAGTGCCTCACTTTGAAAGCTTGTGCTAGTCACCACACACATCACAAAAATACATGGGTTGCACCTCTGGAAAGATGGCAAAACCCTTAACAAAACATATGTAGAGCTCATGGGCATATCATGCACACAATAATCATGGCAAAAATGACAAATATCTAAATGGAGCAGCAGATCTGACAATTATCTCAAGTAGCCCTCTTCTAACAGCATTTCGGGCATCAAGATGAACTCAAATGAAAATGATGCAATGAGATGAAATGATACTCTCTGAGACGAACATTTTGATATGCTATATGCATGAATCGGAGCTACGGATGCAAAGTTACGATGCGATGAACATGTGCATATGAATTTGGGAATTTCGGGGACTTAGTGGAACTTTCACCTCCGCGAAAAGTCAACGCGGGACGGAGGGATCCGGGACGAGGAGATCCGGGACGCGGGGGCGGTGTTTGGTTCGTCTCCTGGTGGATCTCATCCATCTTCGTCTCCGGCGAGCTCGAGGAAGTCCGGCGAGGTCGGAGTTGGCCGGCGTTGGCGGTTCCGGGCCGGATCTGGCCGGATCTCAACGAGGGCGGCGCGGGCAGGCTTGCTGGTGGGCGACAAGGCGGCGGCCGGAGCGGGGTATAGGCGGCGGAGGGTCGCCGGCCGGTGGGAGGAGCTGGGGCTCCGGCGAGCAAGGATGGCGGCGACCGGCGGAAAACCGCGGCGGGGCGGGGCGCGTCGGAGGCGGCCGGGCGCGCGGGCGGCTCGGGCAGCCGCGGGTGACGCGCGGGCCGCGCGGGCGGGCCCCCGGGCCGGCGGCGGGCGCAGGGGAGAGAGAGGGAGGAGGTCGGCTGACGTGGCGGCGCGCTGTTGGAGGAGAGCGGCGGTGGGGCGACGTGGCATCTCCTGATTCGCCGGAGTGAGGTGGCCAGCGGACGCGTCCGGAGCGGGGACATGTCCGGCGGCGCGAGGAAGGGGAAGGCTAGGGTTCATCCGCGAAATGATCCGAAATTTCGGGGAGGGGTGCTCTTTTATAGGTAGAGTGAGCTAGGAGAGTCCAAATGAGGTGCGGTTTTCGCCACGATCATGATCGAACGCTCTAGATGATGGAGAGGGTTTAGGTGGGTTTTGGGCCAAATTGGAGGGGTGTTGGGCTGCAACACACACAAGGCCTTTTCGGTCCCTCGGTTAACCGTTGGAGTATCAAACGAAGTCCAAATGGTACGAAACTTGACAGGCGGTCTACCGGTAGTAAACCAAGGCCGCTTGGCAAGTCTCGGTCCAATCCGGAAATGTTTAATCCCCAACACGAAAGAAGGTAGAAATGACCACCGGAGGAGAACGAAGCGCCGGAATGGCAAAACGGACAACGGGGAAAATGCTCGGATGCATGAGACGAACACATGTATGCAAATGAAATGCACATGATGACATGATATGCAATGCATGACACGCAAGCAATGACAGGGCAACAACAGCGAATAACTGGACGACACCCTGGCACACGGTCTCGGGGCGTTATAAGGTAATAGCCGTGTCACTCCATGGGTTTATTGTTGCTACTTGGTAGACTTCGGCAAGGCTGCGGAGTGTCCTTTTTCGCATATTATTTGATGCGAAGGTCTCGAAGACTGTTAATACCGTATTGGTGTCTCTGGGGTGGCTTTCTGTGGCCTCCGGGATTAGGAGATCTTCCCAATTTTGGCCACCTGCCGGAGTATCCAACATGCTCTAAGGCTGTGAGTTGGTGTGGCGTCCTCTGCTGTGAATTTTACAGGGTCCATTAAGCCATCCTTCCAGTACGGTTCCATGCCCTGTAGAGGGTTTTTGCTTTTTGGTGTTTGACCCGGGTGTCTGGCGATGATGCACCCTTTTATTTCGGACTGGGTTTGTATTCAGGGCCGGATCGTCCCAAAATTTTATTTTGGTTTTCCAGGCGCTTTCCATCGCACATTTCACAATGGACGCCAAGTCAGCGAAGCGTGTAATATCACGGCGACTTATGGCGTTGAGGATTCCCTTGTCCGTGCAATTATTGCAGAAGATTGAGATTGCGTCTTCCTCGCGGCAGTCCCTTATCCTGTTCCTAACCAGGAGGAATCTGGCCCAGTAATGATGTACTGTTTCTTCGGGCTCTTGCCTGTATCATTGGGATAGGATTTATTCGGGTTGGCTGATGGGTGGAATTAAATCCGAAGCCTATGCTTTTTGCTGTGGGTGGGTGGGAATTTAATCGAAACTTCACCCCCTCTAAGGGGCTTCAAGGGCGAGTAATTTCCGAAAACTCGAAAATTTGGTTCCCTGGGATTGGTTTCCAATGAAATCCCCAGAAACCGTCGACTGGCATCGGAGTTAGGGGTTTCATGAAGTTTCCTCCCCTCCGCCGGGGGATAAAAATTGAAATCGGTTGGGAGGGATCGGGATTTGCCGGATGTAAAGCTTAAGTATTTCTTAAGATAGATGACGGGGGTGGCCGAAACTGGCCTTACCCCGCAACGGATGAGTGCTTTGGGGAGGAGTTTTAATTTTCGATTGGGGGTTAGGGGGCCGCCAAGTTCTGGTCGTATCGTAGCGACTCCCCAGGGGCGATGCGATCCAAGAGCCGTTTACGGAAGAAGAGCTCCATTGGATCTAGCTGCTCGACGAGTTCCGAGCTGACGTGAAGATTGTTTTTCGATGGCTCGAGAGGTCATCGTCGGCGCAGAAGCCGAACAGGCGGTCATGAAGGAAACCACCTACCGGAGGGTTTGGCCGACAGCCAAGGCTCCCTTAGCAATGGCGCCGTCTTTAAAGACGGGAGAGGCATCCTTCCTGATGGCACGGCACAGAGGAACTCTCAATGAAAGCACCAATGTCGGGTCAAAACCGGCGGATCTCGGGTAGGGGGTCCCGAACTGTGCGTCTAGGCGGATGGTAACAGGAGGCAAGGGACACGATGTTTTTACCCAGGTTCGGGCCCTCTCGATGGAGGTAAAACCCTACTCCTGCTTGATTAATATTGATGATATGGGTAGTACAAGAGTAGATCTACCACGAGATCAAGGAGGCTAAACCCTAGAAGCTAGCCTATGGTTTGATTGTTGTTTGTCCTACGGACTAAAACCCTCCGGTTTATATAGACACCGGAGAGGGTTAGGGTTACACAAAGTCGGTTACAATGGTAGGAGATCTATATCCGTATCGCCAAGCTTGCCTTCCACGCCAAGGAAAGTCCCTTCCGGACACGGGACGAAGTCTTCAATCTTGTATCTTCAATCCAGGAGTTCGGCTGAAGGTATAGTCCAGCCATCCGGACACCCCTAATCCAGGACTCCCTCAGAACCCCTTGACAGTTCGCTTTGAATAAAACTCCTCCAGCGAGGCCCAACCTTGGTATTACCATTTGCCTCACCACCACCTACTTTTCCTTTGGGAGTCGCGCTCCCGAGGGTCATCTTTATTTTAACCCTCCGGGCCAGTGCTTCTCTAAGTGTTTGTCTGAACCGAGCCGCCTGCAGGGCCACCTCGGGGAAACTTGAGGTATGGTTTTACTCGTAGCTTGTCTCATCCGGTGTTGCCCTGAGAACGAGATATGTGCGACTCCTATCGGGATTGTCGGCACATCGGGTGGCTTCGTGGTCTTGTTTTACCATTGTCGAAATGTCTTGTAACCGGGATTCCAAGACTGATAGGGTCTTCCTGGGAGAAGGAATATCCTTCGTTGACCGTGAGAGCTTGTGATGGGCTAAGTTGGGACACCCCTGCAGGGTATTAACTTTCGAAAGCCGTGCCCGTGGTTATGTGGCAGATGGGAATTTGTTAATGTCCGATTGTAGAGAACTTGACACTTAACTTAATTAAAATGCATCAACCGTGTGTGTAGCCGTGATGGTCTCTTTTTGCGGAGTCCGGGAAGTGAACACGGTCTTGTGTTATGCTTGAACGTAAGTAGTTTCAGGATCACTTCTTGATCACTTCTAGCTTCTCGTCGTTGCGTTGCTTCTCTTCTCGCTCTTATTTGCGTATGTTAGCCACCATATATGCTTAGTGCTTGCTGCAGCTCCACCTCATTACCCTATCCTACCCATAAGCTTAAATAGTCTTGATCTGCGTGTGAGATTGCTGAGTCCTTGAACCCACAGGATACTTCCTAAATAGTTGCAGGTGCGTGATAGACAGGTGATGCAACCCGTTTCAATGGGAGCTCGATGAAGATCTTGTCATTGTTCTTGTTTCTGTTTCCTCGGCTGATCAGTAGTGTGAGCCCGTTGGGACGATCGGGGATCTAGCAATTTGGTTTGTCTTCTTTATTATTTTGGTCGTAGTCGGACCTTCATTGTATTCCTGGGATTATGTAGTGTTTAATTGTATTTGGTGTGAAGTGGCGTTGTAAGCCAATCTCTTATCCCTTCTTTAATCAGTTAATGGGGCTGTGATTGAATTATTCCTCTTTGCGGTGACAAACAAAAATACCCATGGGCTATTGGGCTCTAAAGTGATGCCCGACCCGTGCTGGAAGTTGGCCGCTTTGGTGGGTGTAACCATGTCGGAACCCCCAAAATAAGGATAAACACCATCCACGTACGCATTTAACATGGCCGGATTTGGGGTGGGGGATACAAAACATGGCAATTCCACAGAACCATTAACTTCAAAACACTATTTAGGATAAAGGGGGCCAAGAAGAAGCCTGATTAAACTTATTTTTCAGGCAGCGGGTCTCATGGACCCAAAAAAATTAGAGCATTACAAGCAAGGGAATAAATGTTGGGAGTTAACAGACAAACTTAAACAAAATTGGAAAAGAAAGCGAGGAACGCTGGATATTCTACAAAGGACTTCCAGGGTACAAGATTAGGTGGATAACAAGTTACTTGTCGGAAGTCGCCCAAGCGGGGGAGCTTTACTGCGAAGGGGGGAAGGGGTTTTTCCCCTCCAAAAAAACCCTAATTAAAGAGAAAGTGCGGACTTGGAAAAGTTGCATTAAAGTGATAGAGGGGGGGGGGTGAATGCAAGTTTTATGAATTCTTCACTGAGGAATTCAGGGTGAGGAAATTCCTGAGCGAAGAACTACTTGTAGCGGAATAAGTACTCAGAAGCATACATGACATAACATAAACATGGATATCATGATGAAATGAAAACAGACATAGAGTACAGAAAGCATAAGCGTAGGATAAAACAGGATGAAGACAAACATACCGAAGAAATTGAACTAAGGAAATTGAGAAAGTCTCCAGTCAAAGTCTTTAAACAGATATGAACAAGCCCACAACACAGTAATGAGGAAATGGAAGGGTTGAGGAAATAGAACCAGGTGAGCTTGGTGAAGAGAATGGATTTGGTAGACCAGTTCCAACTGCTGTGACAGTTGTACATCTGGTTGGAGCGGCTAGGTATTTAAACCTGAGGACACACAGTCCCGGACACACAGTCCTCACCGTATTCTCCTTGAACTAAGGTCACACAGACCTCATCCAATCACTCGTGGTAAGTCTTCAGGTGACTTCCAAACCTTCACAGACTCGGTCACTCGGCGATCCACAATTCCTCTTGGATGCTCTAGACCATGACGCCTAACCGTCTAGAGGATGCACAGTCCTCAAAGGTAACAAGCATCGGTTCCACACAGGAACAATCTCTTCAGTGATGCTCAATCACTTGGTTTGTAGGTGTTTGGTGGTTGGTTTTTCCTCACTTGATGATTTTCGCTCAAAGTCCTCGGAGGGGGATGCTCTCAATGACAAGTGTCAGTTTCTCACGGAGCAGCCAACCAGCTAGTGGTTGTAGGGGGCGGCTATTTATAGCCTAGGGAGCCGACATGATAAGACATAAATGCCCTTCAATGATATGACTGTTAGGTGGGTAGATATTTTGGGACAGCTGAGCGCGATAGCACAGTCCAACGTCGGAAATTTGATATTTTCCCAAATTCTATGGATTTCATTGTCCTCACTTGTTAGGTTTACGCACTGGGCGGGATTTGTAAACTACCTCGGTCAGACACAATTCTCAGAGGACCAGAGAGCTTTTCATCGCTGTTCCACTTGAAGAAAATTGAGTTGGAATGTTGAGGATTTCCAAATGGCGGTCATCGGAAGGATTGGTTAGGTGTCGGGTGTTGAGTTGCAGGGATTCGACATTGGAACCTTTTCCGTTCAGTTTTTTACCTCAAACCCTTTAACGTATGTTGTTTCCTATGATCCAAGAAAGAAGAAAATTGAAACTATTAACAAAAGTCTTTCCAAAACGTCATTGTTCTCGGGCGCCGATTATTCAGTTCTTCATGGGTCACAAACCAATTTCTTCACTTTTTCCAAATCTTTCAGAAAAAGGTCTTCAGAAATTTCAATTCTCAAATCAGAGAAACTTTATTTTAGGTACTTTCTTTCTTTAAATGGTCCCAAACTTCCTGCTTAGGAACCTTATTAGACGGTTGTAAACCCACCATAACCAAAAACGCCCATTGTCCTTAACTGATTGATTTTCAATACACCAAAAAATTTTCATAAGGGACTTAGACTGCAATACAATGCTCCTCTTTTGGGTGATTATTGACCACTATGGTTAATTTCAAAAGGGATTAAAAAAACTTATGGGAGTGAGATTACTTGATATTGCAGGAATTTATTGTGGGCAAATTAAAAGAAAGGACTTCCCCCTTGAAAGTTGTGCATGTGGGGATTTGGCTTTTTGAAGCACATGCACATTGGACAGTAATCATGGGAAGTCCCTTTATATTCTTGTAAATTCATACCACCATTTAAACCATTTTCAGATTATGGGAAAAAGAATTTTGGAAAATGCATGATTGAAGTTTATGGTGACGGTTATGATTCAAGGGGGCCTGCCTGATAGTATATGAGGATAGGGCGACTGGCAGAAGGGAACATTAAAGCCAAAGTACTCAGGGGACCCAACATCTGGTTTTAAAAGTTACCACTCGATTCCAATAAAAAATTCAGAAAGAATGAGAGTGGTAAACTTTAGGGAAAAAAAACCAAAACCATATAAAAAGGAACCTGGCTTTTGAAAGGGGGGGGATCTCAATTTTCTTCCCCTTTGGGTTCATCGAATTGACAAAAAGGGGACGGAAAAAAGTTGAGGACTAACGCCCCTTGAAGAATATCATCACTGAGTCGATGAAGGAGCACCAGCATTGTTGGGGTCGGTTGTTGAGGTAGGGCCTGCCGCAGTGTCGTCCAAATCTTCATGCTCATCAGTCTCGCACGATGAAGAATATGAGCTGGCTACCAAGGAAGGAACTTTGGTCTTCTTGAATTTCTTCGCTGGTGGTTGAGACCATTCAAAGTCCTGCTTGAAACCCATTTGCTTCAGATCTTCTTCACCATAGAGATGAGACAGAACAAGGTGCGATTGAATACTTCATGGAGGTAGAAGTGGTTCTTCTTCACTGCATTGTGTGTAGCAGTCATGTTGTGAAGAATAGAACCAAACTGACTATTAAACCCATTTGTGGTTGCGATCGACCTTCTGGTGAAGGCTGAGGAGAAGCTCACGATCAGTCATCACCCTTGGAGCTGTTCCTTGAGGATTTTGCTTTGAAGCATTTGTGGCAGAGTCATGAGTGGCAGAGTCATCATTGGTGGAAGTAGATGCAGCTTTGCGGAAAGACCATCCAATGGACGAATGCCTTCATCAATAATAGCAGTAGCCTTGCCCTTTTCATCAGATGAGGAAAATGTCGCTTGAGGACTTCTATTGGGGGCAAGTAACTGACGTGATTCTGCAAATCAGCCTTGTAGTTGATTGAAGACCTTGATCTGAGGAATCTCATAATCCAGGGAGCGTAAGGCTTCAATTCAAATGGAGAGAGCAACATTTGGCCAGAGTCCTCATGAAGAAATCATGGTAGTTGACAGGAATGCCATGAATGATGTTGAATAGCAGATTCTTCATGATACCAATGACCTCTTCTTCATTAGAGTCGTGGCCCTTGATTGGACTCAAAGTCTTGGACAAGATGTGATATACAGTCCGTGGTACATACAACAATTCCTTCACGAGGAATTTGGTTCTTGAGGCTTGACCGGGCTTCAGCGGCTTCATCAACACTTGCATATAATGGTCAGTAAGTTCATGTTCATGATATATACAACGTGCACCTTCAAGGGGAGGACTGATAGGCAGGGCATGAAGCAATTCAGAGGCCGGTGCTTTGAAGTGAGTATTGTCTGTCATCCAGTCCCAACCAAGAGTTCACATCTTCAGCATTTCCTGTGATGTGCAATTGCATAGAACTGAAGAATTAGTTCTTCATTCCGATCACATATATCAGAGAAGTTGAGGAGATCCAGCATTCGTGAAGAACACTGAGGACTGGCGTGAAGCAAGGTAGTGATTCCATGTCCACGTGAGGAATATTTGGCCATGGTCAAAAACTTTGTCTTATTTAAAAGCATGAAGAATAGAAGTTGTTGGCTGGCAGGTTCCAGAAACGCCTTCCTTCTAGAGACGAAGCAGGAGGGTTCATCGGTTGTTTAAATTTTGTTGAAGGGGAAAAAACCTTTGTCATGAAGAGTCAGCGGCCTTGAATTTTTTGGCTTCTTGGAGAAGGGATTCTTCAGATTGAGCTGAGGAGCGCCAGTCAAAGTCATCACAGCCTCAGGAATCACGTTCTCCGGAACCACAGGCTGAGGAATTTCAGTTTCAGTTGCAGCCTGGTTCTTCATTTTTTCAGCAACTTTTTCATCAGCACTAGTGGCTGGAATTTCTTCAGTACCATTTTCATCAGCGCTAGTGGCTGGAATTGCTTCAGGATATGAGGTTCTTCAGAGCCCGTAAGAACTTCAGTGTGCACAGGGGACTGAGGGATTTATTGTAGTGGGTGAAGAGTTGGGGTGCTGACTATCCCAATAGTCATCATTCAGCACTGGAGTGGAGCACCCAATATCCATGTCTTCATCTCCTTCAACGCCCGCCTCTTCAGCTGTGAACTGAGGCATAGGCGATGAGATAATTGGAGTTGAAGGGATATCATCCCTTCAATTTCTTCGGTCCAATTGCTCTATAGAAGCAACAGAAGGAACTTCTTCATCTGATCCGCTTGGGATCTCATAATCTTCACCAAAAGGAACGAGTTCCTTTGATGGCATGCTCGAAACTGGAATAGCATCAATCAGATTTTCAAATGAGCTTGTCAATTTCTTCATCTTCTTTGGTGCTGAAGACTGAGATGAAGTAGATGCTTTCCTTTTCTTCACTGCTGCTCGCTCCGCAGCTTTGGTTTTCTTCGCTTCTGATGCAGAAGGAAGAACTGAGCTTGTTGTTGGTGCAGGAGAGAGAGGAAATAGGTTCAGTTTCCTCAGGCGCAACTGATGCAGTTGCCCTGGTTGGTTCAGATTCTTCAGGCTCAGCGGTTGATGCCTCAGCTGGCCTGGCTTGTTCTTCAGGCGCAACACTAGTGGTTGCCCTGGCAATGTCATCAGCGGCTGGAATGCAGTCATCAGCCCTGGTACTTCATTTTCTTCAGCAGCCTGATTTCATCAAGCGGTGCTGGCATTTTCTTCAGTAGGCTGAGCAGATGCTTCAGCCTAGAGATTCATGTTGCGATGGAGCTACAACATTTGAGGTGAATCCTTTCGCCATTTTGATGAATCTGACCTTGGCTCCAAGCCAATCTGCACGGTATGCGTCATCAAATTCATCATTGAGGTTTTTGATCTCCGTCTGAGCAGCAATGAGTTCATCAGGACATTTTCACATGTTCTTTTTTCAGAAGTTGCTCCTTTTGTATTGAGCTTTCTTCAGCTGCCTGGCCTTCTCAAACTTCCATTTTTCTTCGCCTATGAAGGCGGTCAGCATGTGATTTTGGCCAGAGTCAGCTTGAAGTCTGGCATAGGAGTGTTGGGGTCCTTGTGCCAGAGATCAATGTATTCAAGGATCAACTTTGGATCCAGTAGGAGAGGAACTTCACTTCCTTTGGCTCTAGCGGCCCTCTGTTGTCTGTCTCTGATTTCTTCAAGTTCTTCATCATCAGCTTCGTCATCACTGGACGGCACATGAAAGGCGACTTGCTTCTTGTGAGGACTTGGTCTAGTGCTCGTCCGCACGTGGCTTGGTCTTCAGCAGAGTGGGGCCTGTTGAGGAATTCAGAGGAGTGAAGAACTTGCAGAGGCTCCTGAGGCAATGGATTTTCCTGTGGTCCTTTGGCACGAGGTGAGATGCACAGGTGCTGAGGACTTTGCCGAGGAGCTGAGGGTTTTGGAACTCGAGGAACTGGGGCAGCTTGAGGAATTGGCCGTGAGGGCTTAGCAGAAGAAGAGCACTGGGCTTGTGAGCAGGCTTCTTAGGCATGACCTTCTTAGGCTTGCTAGCAGAGGCCTCAGCAGTGGCAGCAAGCAGAGTCTTCATTGAATTTCCTCACTGCTTCTTTAGCCATTTTGGCTAGTTTTGCTTGGCGCTTGGCCCATTCATCAGGATAGTCCTCACCACGCTTGAGGCTGGTGGGATCAGCTTCTTGGCCAGGTGCCAATGGGAGGTCTTGGGCCAAGGAGGGTGAAGAGCGAATTTCTTCATGTACTTTGGAGTTACATACCTGTACTCCCTCCATTCCCGTGCCTATCTCCTCTCTATCCTTTGTATGTGCACCTTGTGCTAATTTTTGTCCTCCTTTCCATGTTTGGCCTCATCAGGAGTGCAATATTCCTCATAAATGTCATCAGGGATCTCGAAATCTATGTTGACTTCCAGCTTCTTTCCTCCCTTCTGAGGTTTCTTTCCATCAGCCATTTTCTTCAGCTGAGGATTCTGAACAGTTGAATTCTCTGAAGAGGTATGCAGTTTTTCTTCGAGGAACACTGCAAATGAGTTAAGTTGATGAGAACCTAGTGATTCAGCAGCAGACATGTGTACCTGTGAATAGAGTATAGGTGCGAAGAATTTGGAGAGGTCATATGCGTTCTCAGAAGTTTTTGCAAAAAGAACAAGTTTGAGGAATTTGACTAGATGTGTCTTGAGGAATTTCTCTAAGCGTTCTTTGACTTAGGTTCCAGAGTTGTGTAGATTGAAAATCCACATAATTGAGGAATCTTGAAGAAAAACATGGCTTAGGAAAACCGATCAAGAGCAGATGTTTGTGTGAGGTGTTTAGAGTGTGAAGATTGAAGAATAAACACCTTTTGAAGATTTTGACGAAATCACTAGAATCAATAAGGGCGGTAAAAGTAACTTTTAATTACCCTTGACGAAGAACACGACGAACTGGGAATGTAGATTGGAAGTTCGTCGGTGCATATTTTCCACGCCCTAACTTGGCAGATGAAGATGGCTACGACAGCGGTGGAGTGAAGAAATCCGTGGCCGGCGCGAGTACGACGGAGACGAGGTGGAGGCAGCGAAGCTCTTCCTCACCAACGACGATGAAGTAGCGGTGGCGCTAGGTTTTGAGAACTCGAGCAAGGGACTGAGGTCGAGCAGAGTAAAAACAGACTAAGGAAGGGAAGGGGTATTTATAGCCACGGTGAAAAACTGCTCGTCCGAGGAAAATGGACGAACGTGCCCCTGAACTTTCTCATCTGTGCGACATGTGTCACCCACGTACTGTGAGGTGGAGATCGTGTGAGATCATGAGTGAATAGATAAGTATTATCATGGAATGTGTAACTGTTTGAGCGGCTAAAGCCGAAAATTTAGATATGAAAATTTTAATGTTTCGTTCGCAAATTCTTCAGCTGACAAGGACACAGTGAAGATTTTGAACGGGTTTCAATTAGAACGCACACGAAGAATATGTGAATAGACTGGGTTGAGTTTAGCATAGAGGGGGAAGGGTCTGATCACATTCACTTAGCAGAAAAAGCAACTTGAAGAAATAGCAATAAGTGAATGCTATAGAGGACATAAACTCATATATGTATATATAGCAAATGAAGAAAAACGACAGAAATAGTGAAGACATTGCAAAGTTGAAGAATTTGAACAACAGAGGAATTTCAACAATGAAGAAAAACTCAAATTGAAGATTTTGAACTTTTGTTGGTGGCATGACCCACCGTATAAGAATGATGATTTCTGACACCGTACAATTATTGTTGGGCTCTGAGAATCAAATTCTTCATTAATTTCTTCACACTTAGAGGGTTAGTCTTCATTGTAGGGCTTTGAGAATCAAATTCTTCATTAATTTCTTCACACTTAGAGGGTTAGTCTTCATTAATTGAAGAAAAACGTTACTTCGTGTGTTGCACATCTAAGTCATCAATTTTGCATAAGTGTTAGGATGTGTGTCCTTTTCAAAGGACATTCGAAGATTCTAAGATATTTAGCTCACAACGCAACTTGCTAAATCTCTTATCATCCAAGGGCTTTGTGAAGATATCGGCTAGCTGTTCTTCAGTCTTCACGTGCTCGATGGAGATGTCACCCTTCAACACATGATCACGAAGAAAATGATGACGGATCTGAATGTGCTTTGTCTTCGAGTGTTGAACTGGGTTATGAGCAATCTTGATGGCACTCTCATTGTCACAATAGAGTGGCACATTCTTCACATTGATGCCATAGTCCTTTAGAGTTTGCTTCATCCATAGAAATTGAGCAGAACATGATCCAGCAGCAATGTACTCAGCTTCAGCAGTAGAGAGTGATACGCAGTTCTGTTTCTTCGAAGACTAGAAGACCAAGGATCGTCTGAGGAAATGGCATGTGCCTGATGTTGACTTGCGGTCCACACGATCACCAGCATAGTCAGAGTATGAATATCCAATGATATCAAAAGCCAAGCCCTTGGGATATCATAATCCAAGTGTTGGAGTGTGAGCTAGATATCGAAGAATATGCTTCACAGCCTTATGGTGTGATTCCTTCGGTGTAGCTTAAAAACGGGCACACATGCAAACACTAAGCATAATATCTGGCCTAGATGCACATAAATACAATAAAGAACCAATCATGGAGCGGTATACCTTTTGATCGAAGTCAATACTATCTTCATCAGTGCATAAATGGCCATTTGTGGGCATAGGGATTTTGACGCCTTTGCAATCTTGCATGCCGAATTTCCTCAATACATCCTTGAGGTATTTCTCCTGAGATATGAATATGCCATTGCGCTGTTGACGAATCTGAAGACCTAAGAAGAATTTCAATTATCCCATCATAGAGATTTGATATTCTTCACTCATCATGTAGGCATTTCATCATTGTAACGTTGGTTAGTACAGCCAAAGATGACATCATCAACACATATTTGGCACACGGATAATTCATCGTCATAAGCTTTGGTGAAAAGAGTTGGGTCAAGTGAACCGGGTTTGAATCCCTTCTTCATGAGGAATTCCTTCAAAGTATCATACCACGCCCGAGGGGCCTGCTTGAGGCCATAGAGTGCCTTATTGAGTCTGAAGACTTTGTCAGGATGCTTTGGATCTTCAAAACCTGGGGGTTGAGCAACATATACTTCTTACTCAAGCTTACCATTGAGGAATGCACTTTTCACATCCATTTGATATAAGATGATATTATGATGGTTAACATAAGCAAGTCTAGCAACAGGTGCAAAAGTTTCATCGAAATCAATTCCTTCAACCTATTTGTAGCCTTGAGCTACAAGTCGTGCCTTATTCCTCACCACAAGGACATTTTCATCTTACTTGTTGCGGTAGATCCACTTTGTGCCAATGATATTGTGCTCGCGAGGGTCTGATCGCTTGACAAGTTCCTAGACGTTGTTAAGCTCGAACTGATGTAATTCCTCTTGCATAGCTTGAATCCACTCGGGCTCCAGAAATGCTTCATCTACCTTAGTGGGCTCTGTGATAGAGACGAAAGCAAAGTGCCCACAAAAGTTAGATAAATATGAAGCTTTTGAGCGTGTGAGAGGACCTGGTGCGTTGATGTCGCTGATGATTTTCTCAATCTTCACTTCATTAGTGACGCGAGGATGAACTGGTTGACGATGAGGAATTTGCTCAGCATTTTCTTCAGAGCCATTTTCTCCAGGTGCACCAACATGATGTTCTTCATGTTCTGGAATGACTTCTTCAGCAGATTCTTCGGTAGGAATGACATCCTCAGTAGCCTTGAACTTAATAGATTCCTCAGGAGGTATTTCATCTGTCACAGGAGGTAGGTGCTCTCTTTGCGAGCCATTAGTCTCATCGAACCGCACATCTACAGTTTCAACAACCTTGTGGTGATAGGCGTTGAAGACTCTGTAGGTGTGCGAGTCCTT